>NC_135483.1:132925284-133065284 GCF_052094955.1 Ictidomys tridecemlineatus | reverse complement strand
GGCCCCCCAGACCATGAGCACAGCCTGTATATTTAACACTAAGGAATTCACATAAAATACTGACATGTTTTTATTGTGGATATAGGGCAACTATTCCGAACTTATAAAATTAACTGCTTTCAAATATTTACAAGGAAAGGAAATACGGTTTAACCTCTTCTCCATTTGCTATCTTCACTAGTGTTTTTGCTCTTAACCAAAGTTTAATGGAATTTACTACTTTGCAGTGTTATGCTTTAAAATAAAAATCAAAACCCAAACATATTGTTTATATAACAGATTCTCTGATTCTGTCTTTGTCTACCACATTTTAGAGACATGGAATCTGACAACTAGGAATTTAGTTGACATTGCATCTGAAAAGTGGCGTACTGGCATTTTATACTCTAACTCAGAAATGGGACAAGTTCAATAGCTCTTTTAAAGGTACCTACAAAAGATCACAAATATAATCTTGATTTTTAAGAGTGTTTTTTGGTGGTAACAGTAAAGAATTAAAACACAAAATTAGTGGTATGAGGTTATGTCATGTATAAGAACACAAATCTTGATTTCACATTATGAATACTTTCAAAGTTGAGGAAGTAGCCAAGGAATGATTTTTGATTAATCAGCAATGACGTAAAATTTGCTAAGCCTGCTGTGGGAGTATTTTTTAAAGTAATGCAGTTTCTATTTTTGCTCTCTATATTCTTATTGTCAGCTTCGCCTTGTTTAACACATGAGCAGAGTGTTTCCTCATCTTACACAATAACTGCTCTTAGCTTCTGCCCCCCCAAAAATATTCCATAGCACATATTTTCAATATTGAACATATTGAAAAATCAAACATAATGCTTGTTATTTTATCAAATACTCTCAAAAACAAGAAGCATAACATTCTCATAATTTTTGTATCATCCTATTAATACAACAGTTTTTGACTGATCATTATGCCATTTTCTTTTCAAATTAATGCTACTAAATTGTAATAACTGAAAATTAACCAAGAATTAAAATTTTCAATCTCTGTTTTATGTGTCCAATACATTTACAAGACACTTTCTGAGTCTCTTATCATAACTGCTATTAACCATTTATGAATTTGCCCACATGCACATACCATACTTGATGTTCTCTTAAACTAATTTGGACTGGGAGCACAGCTGGGTGGTAGAATGGTTGCCTAACATGCATGAGACTGAAGTTTGAATCTTCAGTACCAAAAACCAATATACTCCCTTCAATATATGGTGTACAACTCCTTTATGTTTTCTAGGCCTAGGACTGTGGTTCTCAAACTTTAACATGAATAAGAATTATGTGGAAAGTTTATTAAAGCAAAGTTTCCTGAGTTTCACCTCCAGAGATTTTGTAAATAGAATAGGACTCACATATACATTTCTATCAAATCCACAGATGAGGCCAAAGATGCTGATTTGAGGTCCACTGGCTACCTGAAGATATGGCTGACTTATTTGGGTTCTTCTCTCAGTGAAGCAAATGTGATTTAGTTACTACCTAAAAATTAAGAGTAAAGGAAAACAGTCTCATTAACATAATTTAAATTATTTTTTAATCATTGATAGAAACACCTGTTTATTTAACCTTAACCATTATATATATAGCACAATCATAAAGTACCATAATGATAATATTTACATTCACATATACTTTTTTCATCATAACACATGTCATTTAGCCAAATTATTCTAATAATTCTAGGAGAAAGATTTAAAACGTTGTCTATTAGTTATATTAGGTAACTAAATATTCTGTCAGTTCAATGTAGTAGTTTTTATCTACACAGTTCTATATATAGGAAGCAATAAGTCATATCATTCATAGGGCAGATATACATGAGTCTTAGAAAATCCTTTCTATCAGCTCTGATAGGCTAACCCTATTATATTATATATATATATATATATATATATATGTGTGTGTGTGTGTGTGTGTGTGTGTGTGTGTGTGTGTGTGTGTGTATGTATATACTCTTAAGTATATGCTAGTTAAATTGAACTGGGATTATCAATGACACTATAGTGTGATAGTTAATTTTAAGTCAGTGTTATTGAAGTCAACAGCCCAAATGACAAAATTTTCTTCCCTAATCCCTGAAATTGAAAGATTATCTAATCTCTTCCTGACACTGACATTTATACTATCACTTAGTGCTAGTTTCTTTCCTGGTGAACACTGAACAGTTTCAATTGCTCTGTTTTGTAAAGTTGGAAGATTTAAATCTGTGAATCCTTTCTTTTATTTTTAGAAAACATAATTCTTAGATAAACAGAGTTTGGTGATCATGTCAGGCCTCTGAAAGAAGCAAACTCAAACAATCAAATAGGAATTCCTCTGAAAATATCAGAGGAGTTTTATTATATTGTCTGACATCCCAGGTGACCCAACATATGCATCACTGATACCAATTCTGAGAGGTAGATTTATCACATACCTGGCATCCAAACCTGTAAAGTTTAATACTATCCCATAAAGACATCCAACCTCAATGAATGTAAAAATATATGTATATGTATATATATATATAATATTTTATTGGCTTTTCCTGTTGTGTAGAGTTTGGGGATTTTGACTTCAAAGAAGGTTGAAGAAGATGGGAGAAGCAGAGTGAAGGTCGAAAAGAAATTAACTGAATGGACTTTATCGTTAAGTAAATAGTGTTTTGCTATTTTTGATCATATAACTGGTACACTTTTATTTTCCCAAAAGGTAACTCATAAATTATATTTAATATCTTCAGAAAAACAATTCAGTGGGACGCTTATTGTCACATTATTGAAAAATGTGGTGGGGAAGGGTGTTAGTATCATCAAATGCCCTTTCAAATGCTTTGGTAAATGTACTTATGATGGAGTTCTTCCAAGCTACTCTCTTTTATGTACTGAATAACAAAGAATTTGGTTGTATGTCAGTTACAGTTGAGCACAATTTTAGGTGTTTAGAGTCATAATCCAGTAAGCAAATACTTCAGTTGGTGATTCCAAATTTGTAAAGATTAATATCATATATAGACATCCAACTTCAATGAATGGAAGTCTATCTGTAGGAAAGAAGTCAAATAAAAATTAGCAAACCAATAAAAAGAAAAATAAATAAGGAAGACTGTTATTACCATGTCTCATAATTCTAAGGTAAAACATGATTTAGATTTAGAATCTAATAAATGATAGACTCGATTGAAAATATGGATTATACTACAAGGATACATTAGTAAAGACAGAACTCTACTGTAAACACACACACACACATGGGGCTGGGACTGTAGTTCAGGAATAGCTTCACATGCACAGGGTTCTAGGATTGCTTTCTAAGACCATAGAAACAAAACTTTAAAAGTAATGAATTTTAAGTTTATATTATTTTGAAAAAACACGACTTTCTTTTACAATTCCAAGTATACTTGGGGGAGGGTGTGCTGAGGATTGAACTCAGTGATACTCAGCCACTGAGCCACAACTCCAGCCCGATTTTGTATTTTATTTAGAGACGGGGTCTCAATGAATTGCTTAGCGACTCACTTTTGTTGAGGTTGGTTTTGAACTTGTGATACTCCTGCCTCAGCCCCCTGAGCCACTGCTACCATGCCCCACTCAAAGTATTTTTTCTTATTAAGAAAAATATTGAGGCAAAATGTGAGTTCTGCATCATCACAAATATAAATATGAAAAGGTAAATATATAATATCTTAGTTACAGTAATAAGAACAATGACTATTTCTAGACACTTACTAGGGACTTGACATAATGCTAAGGGCTATATTTATCTCAATGAATCTTTTTAATAGCCCATGAGTTAGAAGTTAATTTTCCAGGGAAGAAGATGGAATCTCAGCAAATTTAGTAGTATAACAAAAATGGACAAAATAGTAAAATGGTGAATTATCAAGTTTTAACTCAGTTCTTTCCACTGTCTCGAAGGCTTTGCTCTTCCCCATTGTGCTATATTACCTAATGCCTCAGGTACTCAACATATGTCTTAAGTAATTAAACATAGAGGCTGCTGTTAGGCACTGTTTAGAAGCCATAATACCTTGTCCTTAAAAGTTGAGTGTGGCAAAACATAGGAGCTTAGGTTGGATTTTAGTTAACAGATCTAGCTGACTGACATTCCTAGTCAACTTTTTATAATAATTTGTTTATTTATTGTGATAGTCTGAATTTACTTTTTATATCATATAGGGTAGATTGTCAACTTTACTTGCAATTATTCCCTGCTATAGTGCAGGAGTTAGCTACATTATTATTGCCATTTCCCAGAAGGTAGCAACCTTTTATAAAGAATATTCTGAAGATAAATGAACTTTTTACAACTGCTCTGCAGAAATATGCTTTTCAAAATTTGCCCCTCATCTTCAACTATCACCACACCCTCCTTCATTATGAAGTCCTGTTGAAGGTTTAAATTTCATTATAAGAAAACACATCATTTCTGCCCTCAAGAAACTTACTAAGAAGTGTTATCTGAAATAGAGACAGTCTTTCATTTTTAAACTCAAAAAAAATTTTCTGTTAAAGGTAAATGAAAGACACTACATTCAGAAATCTTCCTCACTGAATTTGAGTCTCTGATTTATTCAACTATATTGAGAGATCACTTGTTTCTGGCTATTGTCATTTTGGCAATGATGGGATTTGAGGGAGCAGAGTTTTTCTAAAAAAAAAAAAAATGTGAATTCCCTTATTAAATGTGTGTTAAAACAGCACAGTTAAAGCTCACCTCAAAAAAGAAGAAAAGAAGAAATCCAAAAGGAGAAATGTTGAGTCAGTTAATTTAACAAAGTCCTCAGAGATGCAAAGAATGCTACCAGGAATACCTTGTTTCATTTCTACTCAATATGGTAGAATTAGATATGAGGTCAGCTGTATATTATCTCTTGGAAACTGTGAAGATCTTTTCAAGCTTTTCTTGCTCAGAATTTTTGTAACTTTTCCTATTGAGCATTTTAAGAAAAAATATAATAAGCAAAATATATATATTTGGAAAACCTTGTTCTGGAGGTAGTTTTTTTTTAGAAAACCACTTATATTGTTTTTTGAAATAATGATGTAATGAATTTCAAAGTTTAAAGAATAGAGATTACTCTGAAATTCACATCAGGTCAAAAGGATGGTAGGATCTTTTCTAAAGTACATGTTCATATCCCTTTCTTACCTTTTGTCAGTCTCTACAATGTGCTGTTTTATGTTACTTTCCCATACCCTGTTTTTTTTTTTTTTTTGAAACTAAGTCCTACTTCACTTACTTTTAAAGACAAATGTTTGCTTAGTGTCTACAAATGTGTGCTAACTGCAGTCCCTCAGACATTCATTAGTGTTTAGAGTTTGCACTTAAGGAGGACAAGGGCATTGTAAATGAAAATGACCAGTAGCCAAAGGGAACATATAATTGTTTGTAATTAAACAAAACTGTTGCTGAGTTAATCAGATTCACATCTTAATATACTTTAAAGCATTGCTGTCTTGTCAAAATGAAGACTTTAGTTTTCTGTCTCTGGAATTTTTTTTTTAATTGGTAATGAAATCTAAGCAAATTATACCATGAAGATTCTTTAACCCACTTTAGTACAATAAATGAGCCAAGTATGTTTTGATCAAAATTTTCTTTTGGAATATCTTTTCAACTTTTCATAATTAACAGTTTGGACAGGCATGAGCCTATTTGCAGCATTTGCTTGGTTAATGCCCTCTGCTTTTGCTCTCCTCTTTTCACATTACAACACAAGCATACTGAGCCATTACATCCTTTCCCTGCTAGCTGAATCATGCACTTGAAAGACCATTGGTTTGATATAATTTATATTAAGGAAAGTGTTTTTATTACAATTTTATTCAAATTACTTTGTGATTAAAGGCAAGTCCAAATTAAACAAAAGAACTCAGTGTTGTCTAGCTTGCTAAAATAAAGGGCCTGTCATGATTTGCAGTAAGTCATATTTTTAGAACCTGTAGAACATTATCAGGTTCGAGTGGACTATCTGTTAGTTTTCCTAAACCTGAAGGACTTATCAGGTTTTTCTCTGAAAAAAAGGGGGGGTGGGCAGGGGAGGCACAGCGATAAGAAAATTTAAAGTTATGTCAAACAAATTACGTTTTAGTTATTAGTGGCTAGTTTGTAAATATCAAAGATCCACTTATTGTAGTGCCAGGAGCTGCATTTGCATGCTGATGAAATGCGAGTGGATGGCTGTGAACTATAGGGTTATCTCTGGTGCAGCAGTGGGGAGCTCCAGAATCAGACAGTTGAGCATCTGACCGACTCAAGAGTCCAAGCTGCAGACCTCTTCTATTCACTTTCTTTACAACAATTAAAATATGCAAAGTGATAATTTTCCTTAAGTAGCCTTAAATGTGCGATCTATTTAAATGTGAAGAAAATTGCCTGAAGCTTCTGGTGTGAGGGACAAAAAAGAATAAATTATGCAAATAGCAGAAAAGGACTCTACCACTTGAACGCCTAATTTTCCTGTAATAAGCATACTGTTTCATTTAATTTTTTGCCTCTTATTAAAAGTGACAGTTCTTTTGCACTGTCTGATGGTTATATCTGACACAAGCTAGGGAAATGACTGCTAGACTAAATGCTAAAGCATTTTGGTAGCTTTTTTAGATGATGGTTACATTCACAAAGTAATTATGCACTGAAGAGTAGAGAAATAAGGTTTAATTACACAGTAATCGCTTCTGATGGACACGGCAGAAGTGTGAACACCGCCAGACTGCAATCCATCAATGACAAACCCCTGGCCACTTTTAATTCCTCCTCATTTGCATCATAACCTCCGCACCAAGTTGCACAAATGCTGTTAAATGTTAATAGGAGCTGTCTCTCCACTCAAAATGAATGCTTAAGCTGTTTCATTTTTTTTCTCCTCCACCTCAGACCTTCAAAACCAGCTCCTCTCTGAGAGCAGGCATTAAGCACAGAGCATGGTGCGTGGTCACTGTTGTGCTAATTGGGAGCAACACTTAAAGTTTTATCTCTCAAGCGCTAATAATGCACACTGCTGACAAACCAGTGAATAAGTAATGTACTTGGAGGAGAGGGGGGGAAGAAAGGCATGCCTAGAATGAAAAATGCAGTTGGGACTGTTGTTCAGTGACTAGCTATTTGATTAGGCCCTGTAGTCATATTTAATCCAGATCCTTGGGGAACATAGACAAAATTACATCTTCATCTCATCAAACATTCAGCCATATTTAAGCATTCAGCTGATCAAGCTTTTATTGTTTCTCTTACAGCAACATGGAGACAATGTTGTCCTGCATCCTTCTTTCTAGAAGCTGGCAGAGGAAGCCCCTGTGAGCCATGGGTCTGCTTTACAGGGCCCGCTGTGGTTAGGGAATCCCAGTAGCAGTGGAATCAAATCATTTTAGTCACTGTGCACTTAATGTTCAGAGTTGATAAAACCTCTAGCTTTCAATTCTATTTGCACAGTTTTTAATACTCAATCTCATTTTCATATATATATGAAAATGAGATTATTAAACATATATATATATATGTTTAATATATATATATATATATTTTTTTTCTTCCTGCTACCTGGTCTTTAAACACTGTCTGTTTCCTGGGACAGGTCTACATCATTAAAGTGCAGATAGTTCTTTTTCTATTAAGCAGCAGGTATCATTCTTGTCCTGACAGGAGGAGGCTCCACCTGCTGCCGGCCCACCAATACTTCCAGCTGACTGCTTTGCAGAACAGGAAAGGTAATTTGTAAGCAGTGTGCTAAGTTTAACAGTAGACTGTAAGAAGTGACAAAAGAGCCATTTTCTGCATGAAGATTGAGAATTATCAACACCTTTCGGTGCATAATAGTTAAGCCTTTATCACTTGAGGAGCTGCTGATAAGGTTAAGAACACTAGACAAACTGCTCATTAGTGGAAAGGTTTGCCTTTTACATTAAAGACTGCTGGGTACTGAAGTTCCTCTAGTGAGCAATACATCCCTGGCATTTGAAAAGAACGAGCTGATCGGTATACATAAATGAATATGGAAAGGAGACCTGGAATGTTCTAATAATATTAGTGAGGTTTTCTCAAGCTTAGGAAATAATAAGGCTGTTAAGTGTGTTCAAAAATCTGTCTGATGTGGTAGGTAAATCCCTATATTAGAAGTCATAAGAACTGTGTTCTCTCCTGTATTATCACTAACTGTGTGACCTTGAGTAAGTAATTGACATTTGAAAAAACTAAAACATATGATTCAAATATGAAATATTAGGATTCATTAATTTACCTCAATAAATAATTAATCAATTGCAAACATTTCATGTACTAATACATTTATAATAAAAATAGGAGAGAAAGGATTCCTTAGAACCCAATTGTTCATTTTATGCTGGCTAGTTGGATTAGGAATTGTGAATTGGAATTTGCTTCAGTTATTTTACGACTCATTGTGTGAGCACAGGAATAAGACTGGTATTTCTATGTACCTGCCAAATAGGTTTTATATAAATAAGAAATGATAAATAATAACTTCCTTGGGGGTTATTCATCAAATGCACGTATAGTTTAAACCTGTTAATGATCACGTAAGGTGGGTACTGTTAACCCTAATTTAAAGATGAAGAAACAAGCTCAGAGTTGAAGTAACTTGATGTAGGACACATGTGAACATGCCAATATGCTCTGAATCCAGGATTGGCATTGTAAAATTGAGTTCTATTTGCACAGAGAACCCAAACTGAATCTGCCTGTATTTCCATCCTTCTCTGGCTGTATGACTTTAGTCCAATCCATCAATCTCTCTTTCTTTTGCCTATTTAACATGTTTACAAAAATCCCATAAGGGAGACTAAGGCTTAACTTCTATCACATTAGAAACAGCTCAGTCTGTTGATGATATCAGGCCAATTCTGAGGAGCAATCCTTAGAAACAAGGATTTCTACTTAATTTGCTGAGATTAAACATAATACTTATAAGCCCTTTGTTGTGCCCATTTGTGTGTTTGGCTGTGTCATTTGAGATGTTACATCTTTTCACAATATATTGCTCCATTTACTCACACAAACCTTGTGCACATCTGAGGTGAAGTGTGCTGGTCTGAACCAAAATGTTATTGGTCCCACAACTACATCTCCTTCAGTAGCCATCCTTACCCACTCAGCAGAAGGAGAAGGTAAGCAGGTTTTTTGTTTTTTGTTTTGTTTTGTTTTTTTGTTTTTAAGAACTAGTCATTTTCAGCACTAGTTCCTCATTGCTAGCGCATGCTGGAAGAACGAAGAGATGAAATGAAGATTTGGAGAGGAGATTTTCAGAAAGCACTGATGCAGGCAGAGTGGGCACAAACAAAACTAACCTTACTGGCAGGAGAAAGAGAGGAAACTACTGAAAGGAAAATAAAAACAAAAGAATTTTTTCTTCTTTCCTCTTCTGTCACCTTTCTTTCAAATATATCAGTCCCTTACATTTTGATGCAAACATCGCAGCCAGCTTCCTTATAAACCTATTTCAGACACTTCTGAGATATGGCAAACCACTTCAGTCCCAGTCCCAGAACCTAAATCCTGCCCTGTACGAGTAAACACAGGTCTCCAACCCAGCTAGTCTCTACTCCAAGGATCTCATGTTTTAGGATCTGTCAACAATAATCAAGCATGGAGGTATTTTCTTTTCACTTGAACTGCTGCCACAATAGATTTTAAATCCCACTTCTTTCCTCTTAAGTGAAAAATTGTGCAGCCAGCCTGTGGATTAGCCATTTATAGATATGTCTCACAGAGATTCTGCATGGTCATGTAATTAATGGGATTATAATTTCATATCCAATGTCTATCTCCACAACCAGACTATAAGCTTCTTTAAGTCAATCCATCTTGTATATGGCTGTGTTCCCAGTGAATTGCACAGTACATTGAGCCCTGCAGTCCACAAAAGTTATGAACAATCTAAGATGGTGGTGGTAAGCAAAGAGTAGGGAAATGGTACTAACGGACTTTCTAACAAATTCCTTTGATAAAAAGAATGAGAAAGAGAAAGGTATATAAAGATGTACTGGAAAACAGGGTTCTGAGGTTTTGAGGACAAGAGATCAGTGATGGAGAAAAATCTGACTGTGGGTGATTGAGATTGAAGCTCCTTGTCTGTATAAGCATAGTGCATCTTATTGTAGCCAAGTGAGTGTTGAGGACTGAATTCTACAAAGTAAAATGGGAAGATGTTAAAGTGGTGTAAACATGAAAAAAATGAACAAAGAAAACGTAAACTATTAAAAACATTTAACAGAAACTCAACTATTTATCACTGTTTAAAAAAACACAAAATAAAACATGATTTAACCTCTAATGCCTAAAAAGAATACAGCAACAACCCTGGTAGCCATATCATTGTGTACTAGCTAAATTGTGAGTATTTTTTTTTAAGAAATATGCAATATACAATTTTACAAGTCTGTTGCCTATGCAGCATAATTATCCATTTAACCTAAAGAGAAAACTAAGGGTGTTTGTATTCATGATTTTGATTTACAATTGAAAAATTTTAAAATAACATGCATATTATAAATCTGTATTATGGAGGCAATTTCTAGAAACTACATTCAATATAGTAAGAGTCTGACACGAGTTAATCTATAAGTCTGTTTTAGTTCTGTTCTCCTGCATGAGCATTACAAAGGTTCCAGTATACTTAGGGATCCTTGAATCAAAGCACTGTATGAGCAGAAAGTAGTGCACGTATTATTAACCTTTCTGTGCTTGTTTCCTCATCTGTAATATGGGGTTAATGATATTTCTGTACCTCACAAGAATGTTGTGCGAATTAATGTTTGTAAAGCCCTTTAAGATCCACGGATGAAAGATGCCATAAAAGTCCAAAGGTGATAATATTATAGTTATTGAAATTGGAAACACCAATAATGCTGGGAACTGAATATATATTTGGTTGCAAGGCACCCAGTAGATTATGAATTCAAAAGCACAGAAGCTTACCATTTCAAAATTAATGTTTATCCATATATATATATATATATATATATATATATATATATATATTCCTAAAGAGATACTCCATGTATGTTATAAGCCAAATGGATGTAATTTGTTCATAACTGACAAAAATACAGTACCAGAGTCCACATTCTTTCCTCGCTTCTTTATAATAAGTACTGCTATGGAATCCACTAGATCTATACTCAAAATTGTTTATAAAATATCAGATTGGGCTATTTAGAAAGAGGCAGAACATGACATGTTAACAGTGCTAAAATTGTTTAATAAAATCATCATCTGCACTTCTTTTATTACTGCTGATTTGTTTTTAGATTTTGAACCACTTGAATAGTTTATAAATATTAAGCACAAAATATCTAACAATAATATTTGAAAACAAAAAAAGATACATATTATCAAATGTCTTATCTGAACTAATTTTTATGTGAATATTAAGTATTTCGTAAAAGCCAAGGAGACATTTTAATTAATCACTAGAATACAAAAAAAGAGAGAATAAAATATGTTTTCTAATACAGGGGGTGAAATTTAAATTAAACAAGTATCACATAAAATATATGATATGGTTATCTATTCATCCATCCACTAAACAATTTGGCCATTCACTAAATAATAGTATTTATTTGTATACCCCAAACTATAATGATTTAAGATACAAGATGTAGAATACATGTGAGACATGTATGTTTATATGTGGAGAATATAGAAACATGAAGAACAATTCATTACTAAACTTTACAATGATTACCTCTAGAAAGTTGCTCAGGATTTGAGGAAGTGCAGAAGAGTTTTCAATAAAAAAAAAAACAACTGTCATAGTGGGGCTGGGGATGTGGCTCAAGCGGTAGCCTGCTTGCCTGGCATGCGCGTGACGCTGGGTTCGATCCTCAGCACCACATACAAATAAAAATGTTGTGTCCACCGAAAACTAAAAATAAATATTAAAAATTATCTCTCTCTCTCTCTCTCTCTCTTAAAAAAAAAACTGTCACAATTCTGTATTAGTTGATTTTGTTAAAAGAAAGCACATGTAAATTTTGATTTACAACCACCACAATTACAGAATAAAAAGTATGTTTGAGAAGTTGAAAAATAAAAATGAAGGTTGTTGAGATCATATTAAATAAAAGAAGAAAATTAAAATTTAAATAGAACACTTAATTTATTATCAAACAGATTGAAAAGGGAGGATAAATAGTTAAAGGGAGGATTCCTTGTCCTTGACTATAATTCGGGAGAATTAACATACACATGTGTTTTTGTTTTTTCAAGATACTTCTTAGAGAGTTTCTTAGATTTAATTAGAAAGAATGCAATTTTGTCTTTTAATCCATTGGAGCACAATTTTCAACTAAGTAGAGAAAAGGTTAACTTCAAATGATAGTGGCAACCCAGTCAAGGAAAAACAACAGAGTTCACAATTAAGTCAAGGAGTCAAACAAACGTTATATTTAGAAAGTCAAGAGCTTTGTTTTGGCTGCTTTAGAGGTTTTCCCCAATTTATGGGAGGTTCAAGGTTACCACACTCAGCATCCAGAGCTCAAAGTCCTTCCAGAGTTTATTCAATATTCAAGTTCAAAGATTTAAATGTGTATTAAAAATAAAATTTTGAAACCTGGGACTACTGACTTTGTAAGAGTGTAAGTAAGTTTTAGTAAAAGGTCACCTAGGCCAGCATATTTTGAGACAGCTAATAAAGCAGAGAAAGCTATATTTAGAAATAAAAAATTAAAGAGCATTAAAACATGTCTGATGTCTTACCAAAAATTACTAGTTAATACATGCTTATTTATAAATAAGATACTTCCTAGAAAATATAAATAATAGTAAATAGAATGGAGATATTATATGACCTGAATTCTATTTCTTTTACTCTAATAACAGCTTTTAAATAATACATTGCTTCACCTCTGCTCTTGACTTCTATATTTATCACAGTTTTTTTTTTTAACTTACAAACTTCTTGGTTAATATTTGGAAAGACTATGGAGTGCAAAGAGATAAAATACACTAAATAGAAAGAGGACAGTGATATTTCAATCTTTTTTTTAAAAAATTATTAGCATACATATATATCATTACTTATTTCCAACAGAATGTGTTGGATTGTAATGAAGACATCAGTTCCTTACACAGTGAATAGTAAATAGGTAAAGGTAATAACATTAATGAATGGTTTAAGTAAAGATTGTTCCTAATGAAATTGTTGGCTAACCCATATGAAATGAATATAAGAAAATGTTAACTCCTTTGATGTTTACTTCTTTTCACTTAAGCTACACTCCTATATTTTCCCTTCTTTGTATTAACAAATCTATTTAACTTTTCTTATATAGAAAAACTGATTATAATCATTCCTTCACCCACTGATCTCCCAAGGACATGTAAAATATAGCAAATATCAAGCATGGATCGCTCTAATTACTCCTTTTCCATCTTTACCAACTTATCTTTTCCTATACCCTTGATTTGGTTATTCTTTCAGGTTCTAGATGCAATTTTCCACTCATTCCATGTGCGTTTCAAACTTCTATAATCTCTTCCAGTGACTCCCTATCTGATCATTTCAATCTCAAATATTCAATTTTTTTCTTTGTCCTGAATGCACCAATCATCCCCTAACATAGAGGTTGGCAAACTATGGTTTATGAGACAAATCCAACCTGCCACTTTTTTTTTGTAAAATTTTATTGGAACACAGCCTAAGCCATTCTTTTATGTATTGTCTATGGCTTGTCTCGTGTTACAGTGTCAGTCCTGTAGGCACATCAAAGACCACCTGGCTCACAAAACTTAAATATATCTATCTTTCTACAGAAAAAAAAAATTGCCAACACTTACTCTAATATATCAAAAAGCAGTCAAGGATTTTTTTTTTTTTTGCCTTTGTTAATGGCTTTGTCTTTGATCCCTAAAACAGTGTTCAACACAGAGTAGACATGTGGTAAATATTTACAAATAAGTTAGCAAGTCTCCTTAAATGTCCCAAGTACTGAACAATGCCCTGAGCATGCACAGGTTTTATTATCCTTATATATTATTTGAAATCCTGTTAAACTTCCCTGTTCTATTTTTTATTCTTTAATAAAATGAAAAAATATGCAAAATGATAACCACTATTTCATATATTCTCATTCCTTAAACTTTAAAAGTATTAATTCCTATTCATTTTCAACCAGTGGCATCAATCTTGACCTAGAAAATAGATGTAGTCAGAATAGAACCACATCATATTACAACAATTACATATGCCAACCAATTTATATATAAATATATATATATGTATGTATATACATATATATATGTATTACATGTATTATATATATATATACTTATATATATTTTTTTCTGTCTTTCTGTCAAAGTAGACTACCTATTCTACATCCCAACAGCTTAAGCCTCTTTTCTTTACTCCCCTTTATGCAAAGCTAATTATAAGTTTTCTATACTTGCTTAATCACTTTCCATCCTCTCTTTTATTTACTATAAGGAATTCACCACTCAGTAGAAACTCACTTCACAATTTTACCAACAATCTACCTTGCCAAAACCAATGGTCAGTTATCAGTCCTCATGTTACTTGACTGCTAAGCATTTGAAAGAGTTGATCATTGCTTCCTTCTTAAAGCAGGAATCTCCTTACATCCAGGACATGGAATTCTTCTGTTTTTCTTCCTGCTTTATGGACTACTCTTTCTCAATATGCTATGTTGTTTCTAGCTTTGCTTCTTGATCTCTAAATTCGGTGCACTCAAGGCCTAAATCCTCCTCTTTTCTATTTACTCCTTAGAATTATCATTCACTTGTGTAATGTTAAATAACATCCAAATGTTGTTAGGACCCTGGAAGAAAAAAAAAATGCAAATTCTATGTGGATAATTTAAAGAGAATTTAATTAAGGCAGTATTTATTTACAAGGTGGACAGGATTTCAAATAACACAGAGGCTGATACAGTATCCTGGAGTAAACAACAGCAGAGCTCTGTTTTACAATGGTGTGCTGGAGCAGGCTTGCACTGGCTCATAAGTGAGTCTGAAATTTTTGCAAGTTTGCATGATTCGGTTGTTAAACACAGCCATTACTTAAAAAAAAATCACTTACCTAACTCACAATTCTATAAATTATATTTTTGAAGAGTAATAAATATTTAAAACCTATAGTTTTCCAATTATTTTTCTATCATGTTTTTGATACTCGCATCTCTTTACCACTAGATGATGGAATAGTACCTTACAATATCCTTGCATCTCTTCCTAACTTAACATTCAACAAATTCACATTCACACCTTAAAATTTGTGATGGAAAATTGTTTGCACCACAGAAGTCAGCAAATGTATAATTCAGGGTTTGAGTTATTGTTCTGTAGGTTATACAGACCTAAGAAAGTAATGGATACAATATTAAAAATTCAAATTACTTAAAAATGTTTCAAGTCTGTAGTCATTATATTAGAAAGAATAATTTTGAAATTTGGTAACATATTATTCCAGTGGTCTAAAGCTATTATCAATTCAGTCAAGAAGTCACTCACATAATTTACAAAAGAGTTACAAAACCATTCTTCTTTAATTCACTTTCATCTTAAGCATTCACACAAATGAAAATATTAACTAAAAACGATTAGATTTTTCATATATGCTTATCAACTGTAAGAGACCAACAAAAATCAACACAAACATTCTTTGAAAATCAAGTGGTTCTGAAAAACTTATTGTATTGCATATTTTATTATTATTTGTAAACTGTGTTCTTATATCATTTATATCAGAAAATTTTAAACACACTTTTACACCTATCTGTCTATATACATATTGTTTTTAGAGTTGCAGTTTTTAGATATTTACCAGCATAGTACTATGCTATCACCTCTCTGAGGCCCGAGGGAATAAAAACAAAAGTTTAAAAGAAACTGAAGAAAGCTATGTAGAGGGAGCCATCTAAGAGAACCTATAATTTTTAATAGAGGAATACAGAAAGACTTTGGTCATAAAGTCAGAAATTAGGGGGGAAAGAGGAAGATTAAACACTCCTCACATTACCCTCTCTTTCCATTCTTCCACTAGGGTGGCTCATTTGGAGAATCCAAGCATAAACCAAAGGGCAAAAGAGCTTATCTATGCAGTCCATGTAGCTTAGCCTTCTGGAGCACAGAACAAGAAGGAGAATGGTCAAGTGGATGTGAAGCAGTAGATGAAATTAGCTAGAAGAGTCAACCCCTTTTGTATCTCATACACATTATTGTGCTTCATTAGGTGAAAAATCTATATCTCCAAGACAGAGGTCAGAAATAGGCTGGATAATGGTCACCAAAGACATTAGTTTCTAGTTCCTAGAAAATATAATGTTTACCTTGCTAGGAAAAAGTGTAAAAAAAATTATATAATTAAGTAAAGAATCTCCTCCTGGATTATCTGGAAAGACTCCAAATACCATTAAAAGTATTGTAAGAGAGAGGATGACAAATATTCTACCATTAGGCTACACCCACAATCCAAATCCCAAACCCAGTGAATTCTGACTGTAAATAAGAAGCAGGAAGAACGAACGAACAGATTCTTCTTTAGAGCTTTCAAAAGGAGTTCAGTCCATTCGCCACTTTGATTTTGGCCCAGAAATATTTATTTTGGACTTCTGGCCTTCAACACAGTGAGAGAACACATTTTAGTCATTTTAAACCATTTAGTTTGTGATAATAGCGCATCTCATATAAAGTATAAGTGGAATAAGAAATAGAGTTAATTGACATAAAATGTAATTGCTATATTTGCACTTCCGTATCTAGTTTATCGACTACTTTGGAATATGTTATATGGAACTTCCCATGAAATCATAGGTGTGAGCTTAAGGAAGAGGGCTTAGCAGGTAAAACCAGTAGAAATCTGAGATGTCTGCTTCTGCATTTTACTTATATTTCTGATATTGTATGGTATCATTTATAACACATCTATTTTATAATAGGATGGTTCTATATACTTCCGATTAGGATTATATAAATTAGAGAGCACCAATTGAAGATGAAAAATTGTATTGTTGTATAGCACCTTGGATATATATGGTCAGGTATTTAGCCTTACCTAGGTCCAATAGCAAGTAAATGGTTGTTTGTTGTTTTTTTTTTTTTTTCAGAGATCAGTATTTTAAAATTAAAGGGCATTTTACTCCAAAATTGTCTGGGTCAACATTGATTTTTCCTATTGAAAATTGCCAGAGGCTGCATGAAGAGAGCAAAAGAACTAATTAATCAGCTCACATATCTTACTCTCATGTGGCAATGTGCACCATGTCTTACCATCACCTGTGGCATAGAGAAGATAGCAACCATACAGAATTATTTCAGTTTTTAAAGATACTGGTACCCCTCTTACAAATGTATTCCTTAAACTTTTGATAAAGAGCATGTTCTCAGTTAATCCCTCAGGGGAAATTCCTCAGGAGATTTCCTGATACTAATTTATTCTATTCTTATTAAATATTTTTGGCCTATAATTGTGAGTAATATAAATAAAAATTGATTGACCAGATTTTACAAAATAAATCCATTTTTACATAATAAATCCATTTCAGTATTTGCATTTTCCTGAGACTTGATTTTTCCGCATTGTGCCAGAGCAGTTACATTATTCTATATCATTGAATGTAGGCCACGATTGATCAAGACCAGGATTCAAATGCCCAACCTAGTGAACTACTGACAACATTCTTAGGTGCTCAAGGCCCAAATCCTGAGTGAATAAACCATTCTCAACAACTTCAACCATATATTTCCCCTCTTGGTCTAATACCCATAATAGTTACTTCCTTTTACGTTCTAAAGACTCTTATGAATAGAAATCAATGAGGTTCTATAAATTTTATGTTGTGTAGGATATTTTTTATTTCCAGTCCAGCCCTGTAGTCCTCCTTTGTCTCCATTATAATGTAATACTTACAATAAGTCTGGGGGTAGTTAGGGGTGGTGGAGGTTGGTTGTAGGCAGAATAAGCACAGCTTGCAAGGCAGGTACTTTAGAACCAGTCATTAAAAGGCTGATTCACAGGAAAAAAATGTCTTTGCTGGAAAGGGAAGTTCAAGGGATGTAGGAATTCAAAGTTCTCAGCCTCATTTTTTGTCTGCCCAAATGTACCTATTTCAACACATGAAATCATTTTCCTTCATACCAGTTGCTTTGCCTCGGTATAAAAGACCAAGAGTTTAGTTGACCATCAGATTTTCAATTCCCACACTCAAGCCATGGACTTGATCCCTAAACCTATCTTCCCAAATTCAGGAGATGAGCGATTCCTTCAAAGCTGACAGAGACTTGATTTTTCCACATATGATCTCAGTTGGATATTTTAGTTTCTCCTTTTCCCTTTGTATACTCTGTTGGATCATCAAAAGAAGCCAGAGGATGCCATCATCTTTGCAATCACCAGTGTTGCCATAGTGATAAATGCCACAGCTATGTGAATGCACAACACCTTGTCCCCTCCACTAGTGATAATTCAAATAATCAGTAATGCTACTGAATGTCAGGGGTTACCCATGCCCCCATCACCCCACCCCTCAAACCCTCCACAGGAAGGTTATCAATATCCTCCCAGGTGTGAGATACAATCCCAGAAACTTATTTAACAGTTCCTGAGTCCACTTCCAGTAACATTTATTTTTCTATCCTTATTATATTGTAGTCAAGGGGCCAGAAAAATAATGTTTTATTTTCTTTCCCAATAGGAAACAGATGGCATACTATAATCAGTGGAGGGTTTAACTGATTATCCTATACTATAAATAGGGATTATTTATAGGGAGTAGAGAATCCATAAGGCATAATGAAATACCAAAGGATAAGAAATAGCAGGGATCTATTAAACACCCCTATTTCTAAAAAGGTAAAGAAGCGGATGTACACTGGAAACATGAGCAAGCGAGGTCGAACAGGCTACTTGACGAGCTATGACACCTACTTGAGGAAACCAGACAGCCCATGATAGTAACATAGAAAGGGAACACAGGGTAGTAAGTACCTCAACTTTTCCTTTTTTCTTTCCATTGTAGAGGGTTCCCTTTGACCGAAATGAATCAGAATCCAGAGGAAAAGAGACTCTATAATTGTCTCTTGTGACATAGATCAAGAAAAAAATGGAAAAGAAACAGAAGCTAACTAGAATTATATTGATTATCTGCAACTCAATATTGCCAGGCCCAATCTCTCTCAGAAGAGTCAGATTTTTATACCCAAATTGCCTGTCCAATATTCCCTTTGGATGTTTACTAAATATCTCAAATTTAACGTATTCAAAAAGAAAGTCCTGGTTATGTCCTTCTTCTCTCACCTCTCCCTCTCCTGTCTTCCTATCTTAACAAATGTCACCACAACACCCCCAATTGTTCTGTTCAAAAGTATTAGAATCATGCTTGATTTCTAATACTTCTTTGCATGTTCCATCAAGTTCTGTCACTTCTGAGTCAAAAATATACCTAAAATCATAAGACTTCCTATTACTTCAGGCACTACTGTTCTATTCCAAGTTATAGGTGTCACCTTGAATGTTACAGACACCATCAACCTGAGTCCATGTTTCTTCTCTTGTCCCCTATACTCTACCATCCTCTTAAAACTGAGAGTGCTCTTTTAAAAACAAATCACAGTGCTATCACCATCCTGTTCAGCATGCCCCATTAAATTCAATAGTAAACCCAAACTCATTATCATGGTTTAGAAGGCCCAATACATGTTCTGTATATACTGCTTTATTTTTAGCTACCCCAAACCTCTCATTGATCTTTTTGCTCTCAGAAAACACTCTTATTACCATATTAAGCTTGTTGTATCTTTTCTTTCTGATACTTATAGTGCTATCCCTCAGATCTTCAACTGATTCTTACATTATTCATTTTACTATATCATGTCATGGCACATCATGTTAAATGGCCATAGGTTCCTCTCTGATCACTGTATGTTAAGTAACACATACCACTATCATTCTTTATTCATTTATCTTGCTCTATTCTTCAATAGCTGAAATTATATTACTTATTAGCTTCTTATTCTTTATGTTCCCCACTAGAATATTATCTTCTTTTTTTTTTTTTTTTATTATATAATAAAACATTTATTATTTTGTTATATAATAAAACATTTGTTACAACATATTGCACTAAAAATGATACTCTACATGAGAAGAGTCCATTTTTTCAAATTCCCAGGATCAACATTTTCTATAATGTCATGACATTTCATTTAAAATATTTAAATTATCTAACCGGACACAGATGATGTATTCAGAATCCACAATAGTTAAAAGATCAAAGAATAAATTAATGAAAAAGACTGCCTTTATTTCCCCTCCCTTTTCAACGAATTGTATGCTAAATGCAAAGATGTGTAATCAATTACAGAATAGAAACAGAAACTATTTGTCTATAAAACCTAGCTTATTGTACCATTTTGTGGTAACAGAGAGAGCTATATCTATCATCACATGTCTACCCACATTTTACCTGCTTATTTTCCCCATTGATAAAATTTTGAGTTATATTTTACTTAGTCTTCTCAACAGTATTTAATTGTACCAACATGCATGTGTTTATATATATATATGACAGTTTCTTTGCCATATTTAGCAGTGGAATAACCAGTTGTAGGACAAAAATATTTTTTATTCTTACTGATATTGCTAGATTATCTTCTGTTTGTCCCTTGAGAACTTTTCTCTGGAAAAGAAATCACACAGGGAAGCCGATTCTGTGAACAACATTAATGAGCCCTTCAGTTGCTGGTTGGATTTACCCAATGAGGAATGCCAGCAAAATATCCGATAGAAAGTATTGCCTGGTTATTTTTTCAGTTATTCATTTACCTTGTTCCCTCCCTGCAAGATTTCTTGGGCTATCTGTGGCCCTTAACTGAAGGGCACTGCTCTTCTTCAGCAGTCTCTACAAGATTTGCATGTTCTGGGTTCCAGGAACCTTCACTCCTTCCCTTGTCCCTTTGGCCTGTGAGTGGTAAAGCTCCTCACCTCATACCTTCTTAAAGTCTCTTTGTAAATCAAACCTCCTTGAATTATCCTGCCATCTGTTACCAGGCAAGAGCCAGACCGCATCACTGTCATATTGCTCTTCAAGAGTCTTACAATAATTTGTAGACCTACCTGAAGTACATGAATGTTCATTACCTTCATGGCATACCTCTTAGTATAACTCTTAGTATTAACTGCCTTAGTTTTTTCTCCTATATGATGGAGCCAAAAAAGTTAATTTTTTGGTTTCATTTTGTACTTTTCTGATTACTAATAAGATGGAGCATCTCTATATTTATAGGCCATTTTTCCCTTGTAGTTTACTTTTTACTATCACTAATTTTTCTACAGGATTGTTTTTAAATATTTGAAATTAATTAATCTGCTGTTACATGTGTTGGACTATCTTATCTACTGTATTTTATCTGTGTGTTCTTTGTTGCCTAAACTTTTAGGATATCTACAAATATTTTCTTCTGTTTTAAAGATGCTTTTCATATTTTTATTCTTAATAAATTTGAAAGTTATTTTTGTATACTGTGAAATACCAGTCCAATTGCTTTCTTTTTCTTATTGTGAACCAATTTTAATAGCACCAGCATTGAATAATACATCTTTTCTTCATTGATTCAAACTGGTGCTTATTGCCTACACCTAATTTCTAATGCACGTCCAGATCTATTTCTGAATTTGGTATTTAATTCCATTATCTATTTGCTGCCAATACCACACTATTTTAAGTACTGAGACTTTAGAAAATATCTCAATATCTAGTAGCATAATAGTAATTTAATACTATATTTAAGTTGTTTATTGTTGGCTTAGAAATATGTTATTTCTTCATTTGATCTTGAATCCAGAAATGCTGCTCAATTACCTTAGTTATTTCAATAGTTCTGTACATTGATACTTTTAGGTTTTCTATGGAGATATTCACATTATCTGCAAATAAATATCATCTCTTTCTTTGCATTTCTTATATTTCTTATTTCCTTATTTTAAGATCTCAGTCCCATAATTTATTATGGATGTCCTCATTTCATTACTTTGAGGACTACTTCTACTATTTTATTATTATTAAATATGACACCCATTTATTATTAAATATCATATTCAGTATATTTTATTATTAAATAATATTTTATTATTAGATATGATAATAGTTAAGAAAGTTTTTTTCTGTTGCTCTTACGTAAAGCAGTTTAAAAACATAATTCATGTAAACACTGAGTTAATAAAATATTCTGCATATTTCAAAATAATCACATTTTTCATTTTTATGTATTTATACTGTGAATTACATTGACAGAATTTTTTAAATGTTGGAGTATGCCTGAATTTCTTTTTTTTTTTTTTTTTTTTTTTTTTTTTTTTTTTTTTTTTTTTTTAATTTTTTATTGGTTGTTCACAACATTACAAAGCTCTTGACATA
Source organism: Ictidomys tridecemlineatus (assembly GCF_052094955.1). Classification (NCBI taxonomy): domain Eukaryota; kingdom Metazoa; phylum Chordata; class Mammalia; order Rodentia; family Sciuridae; genus Ictidomys; species Ictidomys tridecemlineatus. The sequence continues at coordinate 133,042,890 of NC_135483.1, read as the reverse complement.
TCATATTTCATACATTAGATTGAAGTGGGTTATGAACTCCCAATTTTACCCCAAATGCAGATTGCAGAATCACATCGGTTATACATCCACAGTTTTACATAATGCCCAATTAGTAATTGTTGTATTTTGCTACCTTTCCTATCCCGTACTATCCCCCCTCCCCTCCCCTCTCTTCTTCTCTCTCTACCCCATCTACTGTAATTCATTACTCTCCTTGTTTATTTTCCCATTCCCCTCACAACCTCTTATATGTAATTTTGTATAGCAATGAGGGTCTCCCTTCATTTCCATGCAATTTCCCTTTTCTCTCCCTTTCCCTCCCATCTCATGACTCTGTTAAATGTTAGTCTTTTCTTCCTGCTCTTCCTCCTTGCTCTGTTCATGGTTGCTCTCATTATATCAAAGAAGACATTTGGTATTTGTTTTTTAGGGATTGACTAGCTTCACTAAGCATAATCTGCTCTAGTGCCATCCATTTCCCTGCAAATTCTATGATTTTGTCATTTTTTATTGCTGCATAGTACTCCATTGTGTAAAGATGCCACATTTTTTTTATCCATTCATCTATTGAAGGGCATCTGGGTTGGTTCCACAGTCTAGCTATTGTGAATTGTGCTGCTATGAACATCGATGTGGCAGTATCCCTGTAGTATGCTCTTTTAAGGTCTTCAGGGAATAGTCCAAGAAGGGCAATAGCAGGGTCAAATGGTGGTTCCATTCCCAGCTTTCCCAGGAATCTCCAAACTGCTTTCCAAATTGGCCGCACCAATTTGCAGTCCCACCAGCAATGTACAAGAGTACCCTTTTCTCCACATCCTCGCCAGCATTTGTTGTTGTTTGACTTCATAGTGGCTGCCAATCTTACTGGAGTGAGATGGTATCTTAGGGTGGTTTTGATTTGCATTTCTCTGACTGCTAGAGATGGTGAGCATTTTTTCATGTACTTGTTGATTGATTGTATGTCCTCCTCTGAGAAGTGTCTGTTCAGATCCTTGGCCCATTTGTTGATTGGGTTATTTGTTATCTTATTGTCTAATTTTTTGAGTTCTTTGTATACTCTGGATATTAGGGCTCTATCTGAAGTGTGAGGAGTAAAAATTTGTTCCCAGGATGTAGGCTCCCTATTTACCTCTCTTATTGTTTCTCTTGCTGAGAAAAAACTTTTTAGTTTAAGTAAGTCCCATTTGTTGATTCTTGTTATTAACTCTTGTGCTATGGGTGTTCTATTAAGGAATTTGGAGCCCGACCCCACAATATGTAGATCGGAGCCAACTTTTTCTTCTATCAGACGCAGAGTCTCTGATTTGATATCAAGCTCCTTGATCCATTTAGAGTTAACTTTAGTGCATGGCGAGAGGAAGGGATTCAGTTTCATTTTGTTGCATATGGATTTCCAGTTTTCCCAACACCATTTGTTGAAGATGCTATCCTTCCTCCATTGCATGCTTTTAGCCCCTTTATCAAATATAAGATAGTTGTAACTTTGTGGATTAGTCTCTGTGTCCTCTATTCTATACCATTGGTCCACTCGCCTGTTTTGGTACCAGTACCATGCTGTTTTTGTCACTATTGCTCTGTAATATAGTTTGAAATCTGGTATCGCTATACCGCCTGATTCACACTTCCTGCTTAAAATTGCTTTTGCTATTCTGGGTCTTTTATTTTTCCATATGAATTTCATGATTGCTTTATCTATTTCTACAAGAAATGCCATTGGGATTTTGATTGGCATTGCATTAAACCTATAGAGAACTTTTGGTAATATCGCCATTTTGATAATGTTAGTTCTGCCTATCCATGAACAGGGTATATTTTTCCATCTTCTAAGATCTTCTTCTACTTCTCTTTTTAGGGTTCTGTAGTTTTCATTGTATAAATCTTTTACCTCTTTTGTTAGGTTGATTCCCAAGTATTTTATTTTTTTGGAGGATATTGTGAATGGGGTAGTTTTCCTCATTTCCGTTTCAGAGGTTTTGTCGCTGATATACAGAAATGCCTTTGATTTATGCGTGTTGATTTTATATCCTGCCACTTTGCTGAATTCATTTATTAGTTCTAGTAGTTTCTTTGTAGACCCTTTTGGGTCTTCTAAGTATAGTATCATGTCATCTGCAAATAGTGATAATTTAAGTTCTTCTTTTCCTATTTTTATGCCTTTAATTTCTTTCGTCTGTCTAATTGCTCTGGCAAGTGTTTCGAGAACTATATTGAATAGAAGTGGTGATAGAGGGCATCCCTGTCTTGTTCCAGATTTTAGAGGGAATGCCTTCAACTTTTGTCCATTCAGAATGATGTTAGCCTGAGGCTTAGCATAGATAGCTTTTACAATGTCAAGGTACATTCCTGTTATCCCTAGTTTTTCAAGTGTTTTGAACATAAAGGGATGCTGTACTTTGTCGAATGCTTTCTCTGCGTCTATTGAGATGATCATATGGTTCTTATCTTTAAGTCTATTGATGTGGTGAATAACATTTATTGATTTCCGTATATTGAACCAGCCTTGCATACCAGGGATGAATCCTACTTGATCATGGTGCACAATTTTTTTGATGTGTTTTTGTATTCGATTCGCCAGAATTTTATTGAGGATTTTTGCATCTAGGTTCATTAGAGATATTGGTCTGTAGTTTTCTTTCTTTGAGGAGTCTTTGTCTGGTTTCGGAATCAGGGTGATGTTGGCCTCATAGAATGAATTTGGAAGAGCTCCCTCTTTTTCTATTTCCTGAAATAACTTGAAAAGTATTGGTATTAATTCTTCTTTAAAGGTTTTGTAAAACTCTGCTGTATACCCATCCGGTCCTGGGCTTTTCTTGGTTGGTAGTCTTTTGATGGCTTCTTCAATTTCATCCATTGATATTGGTCTGTTCAAATTGTGTGTATCCTCCTGACTCAGTCTGGGCAAATCATATGACTTAAGAAATTTATCGATGTCTTCACTATCTTCTATTTTATTGGAATATAGGTTTTCAAAATAATTTCTAATTGTCTTCTGTATTTCTGTAGCATCTGTTGTGATATTGCCTTTTTCATCCCGTATGTTAGTAATTTGAGTTCTCTCTCTTCTTCTCTTTGTTAGCATGGCTAAAGGTCTGTCGATCTTATTTATTTTTTCAAAGAACCAACTTTTAGTTTTGTTAATTTTTTCAATAGTTTCTTTTGTTTCAATTTCATTAATTTCCGCTCTGATTTTAATTATTTCTTGCCTTCTGCTACATTTGCTGTTGTTTTGCTCTTCCTTTTCTAGGGCTTTGAGATGAAGTGTGAGCTCATTTATTTGTTGGTTTTTTCTTTTTTTGAGGAATGACCACCAGGCGATGAATTTTCCTCTTAAAACTGCTTTCATTGTGTCCCATAGATTCCGATATGTTGTGTCCGTATTTTCATTTATCTCTAAGAATTTTTTGATTTCCTCCTTTATGTCTTCTGTAACCCATTGATCATTCAGTAACATATTGTTCATTTTCCATGCGATGTAGGATTTTTCCTTCCTTCTTTTATCATTGATTTCCAGTTTCATTCCATTATGATCAGATAAAATGCATGGTATTATCTCCACCGCTTTATATTTACTGAGGGTTGCCCTGTGGCATAATATATGGTCTATTTTTGAGAAGGATCCATGTGCTGCTGAGAAAAATGTATATCCATTTGATGATGGTTGATATATTCTATATATGTCAGTTAAGTCTAGGTTATTGATTGTGGTATTGAGTTCTATAGTTTCCTTGTTCAACTTTTGTTTGGAGGATCTGTCCAATGGTGAGAGAGGTGTGTTGAAGTCACCCATAATTATTGTGTTGTGGTCTATTTGATTCTTGAACTTGAGGAGAATTTGTTTTATGAATGTCGCAGCGCCATTATTTGGTGCATAAATATTGATAATTGTTATGTCTTGTTGGTGAATGGTTCCTTTTAACAGTATATAATGTCCTTCTTTATCCCTTTTGATTAACTTAGTCTTGAAGTCGATTTTATTCGATATGAGGATGGCCACCCCTGCTTGCTTACGAGGACCGTGTGCGTGGTATATTTTTTCCCATCCTTTCACCTTCAGCCTGTGTATGTCTTTTCCAATCAGATGTGTCTCCTGGAGGCAGCATATTGTTGGATTTGTTTTTTTAATCCATGATATCAGCCTATGTCGCTTTATTGGAGAATTTAAGCCATTAACATTCAGAGTTACTATTGATATATGGTTTGTACTTCCATCCATGTTTGATTATTTATCGTTTTTTTTTTTTTAAAAAAAAAATTAGTTTGTTTTTCCATGATTATTTTTCCCCCTCGCCCTCTGTCTTTACCGAGGCACTTCCCTCTGATGGTTTTGGTTATTGTTTTTCATTTCTTCCTCGTGTAGTGTTTTGCTCAAAATGCTTTGCAATGCTGGTTTTCTGGCTGCAAATTCTTTTAACTTTTGTTTATCATGAAAGATTTTTATTTCGTTGTCATACCTGAAGCTTAATTTTGCTGGATACAGAATTCTTGGTTGGCATCCATTGTCTTTCAGTGTTTGAAATACATTGTTCCATGACCTTCTTGCTTTCAGAGTCTGTGATGAAAAATCCGTTGTTAACCTTATTGGTTTACCCCTGAATGTAATCTGTCTCCTTTCTCTTGTAGCTTTTAATATTTTCTCTTTGTTCTGTATATTGGATATCTTCATAACAATGTGTCTTGGCGTTGGTCTACTGTGATTTTGTGTGCTCGGTGTCCTGTATGCATCTTCAATTTGTATATCTGTTTCCTTTTTTATTTCTGGAAAGTTTTCTGTAATTATTTCATTCAGCAGGTTACTCATTCCCTTGGTTTGAATCTCTGTACCTTCTTCTATCCCGATGACTCGTAAGTTTGGCTTTTTTATGTTATCCCATAACTCTTGGATGTTTTTCTCATGATTTGTTACCAGCCTTTCTGAGTTGGCTAGACTCTTTTCAAGATGAAATAATTTGTCTTCATTATCTGACGTTCTGGTTTCTACTTGCTCCACTCTGTTAGTGATACTCTCAATTGAGTTTTTAATTTGGTTTATAGTTTCCTTCATTTCCAAGATTATGGTTTGATTCTTTTTTATAATCTCTATCTCCTGATAAAGGTGCTTAACTTCTTCTTTTATCTGTTTGTGTAATACATTCTCAATGTGTTCTTTTGCTGCTTGAATTTGCTGTCTCGTATCCTCTTTAAGGTTCCATTCCATCTGTCTAAGGTGTTCCTTGAGTTCTTTATATGACCATTTTTCTGATGACTCTAGGTCCTCCTGAATATTTAGGCTGTCCTGCATTGTTTGTACTCCTTTTCTTCCTTGCTTTTTGAAGCTGCTCATGTTACTTCTTGTTCTGTTTGACTGCTGAGTTACTGTTTACTCCTATAAATTTATTTGATGCTTGGGAGGAAAGGTATTAGAAGGGAATGGAAAAAGTCACTAAAGAGAATGAGAGTAAGCAGGTAGAATTCAAGGAAGGGGGGATAAGATAATTGAAAAGAAATGAAAAGACAAAAGAAGAAAAAAATAGGAAATAAAAAAAGAAAAAAAATTTTTTTTAAATAATAAAAAAAAATTAAAATTGGAAGAAAAAAAAATTTAAAAAAAAATTGTAAAAAAAAATTAAAAAAACAAGAAAAGTGAAACTGAAAGAAAACCCCAAATCAAAATTAAAAAAACAACATCAACAACAACAATAACGACAACAAAAAACAAGAACAACAACAAAAAAAAAACTAATAAATGCAGTCTTAGAGTTTGATTAACTTCTCTTCCAGTAGGTGGCGCTGTGACCACCAGGCCAAGTTTCTCCTATCAATACGCGGAAACCAATCACTGTGCAGCAGCTCCTCCTCCCAGACTGGGCAAGTCTCCAATCCTGGGTGCCTAGGGCGTCCTCTTGTGTCTAGTCACTTCCCCACTTTTCCTCTAGCCAGGCCCCTCTCACGGGTGCTGCTCACCACAATACTGGGTACACACCAGGTCTGCTGCTCCTGGGAGCCCTGTTGTCATCAATGACTGGGCACACTCTTCCAGTTTGCCATTCCCTCAGACCCTAAGTTTGTAGAGCTTGGGGCTGAGAATCCTCAGCGAATTTTACTGCCCCTCCGGTAGCCACACCCCCAGTAGCTGGTGCAAGAGACCTCAGCTGTCTGCACTGGTGGGAGCGGTAGTCCCGCGCCGGCGGGTCCCGCGCCACCTCTAATTCCCTCGGTCTGGCTACCGTGCTCACGGGAGAGCTGGGAGAGGCCCTTACAGGAGAGCTGAGATTGGCCCTTAAGGTTTCCCCGATGTGTGGAGAGGGAAGGCTAGCGAATTACACACCTGTAGCCGCAGGTTTCAATGAAGTTATCTCCTCCGCTGCAGTCTGATGACGTCAGTTGTCTGCCATGGTGGTATCTCTTGCAAATGGCGACAGTTTGTTTCCCTTTGCCGGGTGACCAATGCAACGGGTGGGTCCTTACTGTCTCTCCCAAGCCCCGTTTCAAACCTGTGGCCACTACCTATGAAGGCTCGGTTGGCATTTACCTCCGTAGGATCAGAAGGGCTGACCGGTTGTTTCAGCCGGATGGATTAGTGCTGAGTCACAGCTGTTTGTCTTCGGGAAGCAGGCGAACGGGAGCTTGAATTCAGCCGATCCAGGTTCAGTGTGTGTTCACTAGAATATTATCTTCTAAAGAGAGGTCTATGTTATCTCTCTATCCTTAGTGCGTATGATAGTGTCCAGCTCATAAATGGTCCTTGATAAATATAGTCAAATATATCATAACAGCATAAAGTAGATTAAAAAAGTCTAATCTCATATTAAAAGAGATTTGGTGCAAGGATGAGGTAAGGAAATGACCAAGATAAGTCTTGGTACCTGCTGGTAGGGAGTTTCATGGACTAAGCTATTCCAAAACCCTGGCACTCAATGTTTCCACATATAAATTCATTATCTCCTTTCCATTCAAACCATGTTGCTTCTCCTCTATTTTCTTATTTTGGTAATGATACAATAATTCCTTAATCAACAAGGCTAGAATTCTCATGAAACTTTAAGTTCAACCAAGTCAAGTAAATTCAGTATTAAATAATATGGCTTTACCCTGTTTCTCCCTTTTCATTTTTTTTATACTCCCTGGCTCATGCTTTCTTAAATTTTTGTTAATATTATTTAAATGAAAAGGACTAGATGATTATGTTTCATATGTGGAAACCCTAATACCAATGTGATGGTAGTTGGAAGTGGGACAATGGGTGGTAATAGGTCACAAGGGTAGTGCCACTATGGATGGAATATTTGTTCTTATGAGAGGATACTCTTTTTGTGTCGTGAGGATACAATAAGAATTCTTTATTCTGCAAATGGGCCATCACTAGAATACAAACATCAGGACATTCCAGTCTTTGAATTTTCACTTCCAGAGCTATGAGAAATAAATTTCTGGGTTTTTTTTTTCTTTTAAGCCACCCAGTCTATGGCACTTTGCTATAGTAGCTTGCACTAAGGCATTAATCTTTCCTGTATGTTGTCTAATACATCCTAAAAAGTGTTGGTGGAGTATTTTCTAAAATCCTTAGTCATTCAACATTATGTGCATCCAAGTTAAATCTCCAGAATAAGATTACATCTTGCATCCTGGTATCTCAAATTCACTATGCACATTCTTATCTCCATGTTGCTTCTACTATGCTTCCATTTTGCAAGTCTCCGCTTTTATGCATTCCAAGTTAATTTTGCATTAATTTTTCAAAGATAAACTTAGCCAGTATTTTCTTTATATACCATTCCTTATTTTCCCTATTAACACCTAACTGATCTCCTTCTTTTATTTTAATGCACAGCAACTATGCCTCTCTTGACTTGAAGTATAGTTACCTATATTTTGCCTGTCTTTATTACTGTCTCAAAAATATACTGAAACCTAGGACTATGATTATTTCATTGTTTGATTTCCCCAGATTCCTTAACATAACACCAGGAAATATATATAATAGGCATTCAGTAAACATCTGTTTCAATGAAATTACAAAGAAAGATTGAAGAATTTCATCTTATGTTACTAAATATATCTACTTAATCTTTATTGACAAATTCAATATACATTTGCAAATTTTCTGGTAACTCCCCTAAAGAAGAAGCAATGACTTCAAACCTCTAAAGTAGCACTTTGCCTTTTAAAATACTTCCAGAACTTCTCATTGAAGATTCATAAAGCCTTCTCAACTGTACTACAACTGATCTCAACTTTTTCAGACAAAGTCACTAGATTTAGTCTTTTGATTCCAAATGGCCACTGAGATCATACCAATGCATAAGTATATAGATATGCCAATTTTGATAAAAGTTGTCAGAAACGGTATAGTCAAGTACCAAGAAATCAAGAAACATGATTTTGTGGCAGATCACCTCTCTTACATTTGGTAATCTTAGTAAGTAAGTTATATATTTTTCAAAATCAAGCAAATATATTTTATTACTAAAGAGGAATTGCTATTTAAAAGGTAATTAATACCTATACATCCATAGTGTTAAACTGTAAAATTGATAATAAGCAGTCTTAGTACGATCTTTAGCTCCATTTTTCCTATTAGAATTAACACAGATTTTTAGGATTCTTTGATTTTTTTTAAAAAAAAAGGTTGCTGTAAAAGGGTTTTAGATGCTTCCCTATTGAACTTTACATTGCAACCATGTTGGAGAAGTTCAGACTAGATCATAGGTGACCTTTGATTTTATGGATTAGATCTGGAATATACCCTCAAAAGTTTATAAGATCTGAAATACACCCTCAAAAGTTGAAAGCTTGGTCTCTCATGCAACCATGTCCAGAGGTGGAGATTTTGGGAAGTTACTGGATTATGAGAGCTGTAACCTCATCAGTGGATTAATTCATCTGATTAATTAATAATTTGAATAGACTACAAGAAGAATGTAGAACTAGGTAGGTGGGACATGATGGAAGAAGTAAATAGGTCACTGGGGATGTGCCTTTAAGGACTATATCTTGTCTCTGGCCTCCTTCTCTCTCTCCTTCCAAGCTGCCAAGAGCTGAGCTACTTTCCTTCTTCTTCTTGCATAATGACATTCCTCATCTCAGGCCCAACGCAATGGAGCTTGCTGACCATGAATTGAAATGTCTGAAATTATGAGACAAAATAAATCTTTCTTCCTCAAAGCTGTTCTTTTCTGGTATTTTAATCATAGCAATGAAAGACCGATGAATACAGTTACTATTCTATAGTTAGAAAAACTGAATGTCAAGAATCTACACATATATCTTAATTTTTTAAAAAAATATTTATTTTTTAGTTGTAGTTGGACACAATGCATTTATTTTACATGTTTATTTTTATGTGGTGCTGAGGATCAAACCCAGGGTCTCTTACGTGCTAGGCGAGCACTCTACTGCTGAGCATAAGCCCAGCCCCCATATATTTTAATTTTGTTCATAATTTCTTGAGATTGTATTCCATCTTCTAAGGATACATTAAAAACAGATTTTTTGATCCTCTTCTATAATGTTCTATATAATGTTAAGAAAGGTTGTTAGCAATGTAATTGAAGTTATTCTCTTCCATATTAGATGTCAATATTTTGGATTGGAAAACTGTTTTATTAAAATCCATTGCAATTATAGCAGAGAGTAAAACGATAGAAATACCAGTTAACACACCTTTAAGTGGAAAAGCTATGCAATGGATGCTATTTGTTTCATGAGCATAAGATAGGTATATTTTTTATTTGCCATAAACAATTAGCTAAATATAGGGGTTCATTACAAATGTAATTCATATTGTGTAAGTAACATTTCTTATAGAAATATTGTCATTCTGTCTTTATTTCAATAATTTGTGTATTCTTTTAAGTGAATTTAATGCTTGCAGTTATTAAGTAGAATTAAAAAATAAGTTAAAGCTATTATAATTGAATATTATTAGATTGTTCATTTTGATATCATAAAACTTTCCTAAATTCCTATTATTGTTGATATTTTGCAAATGTCTGCTTTCCAGCAAAATTATGGTTAAGTCAGCAAAGCTAATCTGATGTAAGCTATAGGTACAGAAATACCAATGTTCTAGAACAGAATTCTAAAAACAAATGGGGGTGCGGGGAGCTGGGGATGTAGTTGAAGGGTAAAACATTTGCCTAGCACGTTCAAAGTTCTGGGTTTAATCTTCAGCACTACAAAAATAAATAAATAAACAAACAAATAAAATTTTAAAATAAAGAAACCAAAAGAGAGGTTATGAAGAGGCTTAGAAGTTATTTACAGGTAAAACAGGTGGTAGACAAAGAGACAAAGAGTGAAGAAGAGAAGATTGAGAAACAATACAAGAATGATGAAGTTATGTAAGAATGTGTTGAGAGATAATTTTGATAATTTGAAAAATATCAACAAAACAGGCACCATGCAAAAGAAACTCAACAAAGCAGAGCAAAGTAAAGAGTTTTAGGGTATTAGAATGGTATGTCAGTTCTAGGAAAGCTGGAAAGGCAAGTCTAGCAACTTCTGGAATGTTACAAATTGAAAAAGAGAAGAGAAAAAAAGGACAGAAGTTAGTATCAGTTTTCTGAGAAGAGCAAAGACAGGATTAATGCAAATTTTCCACCAGGTAAAGAGCAGTAGGACAGTAACCCTGATTTTACTAACAAATAGATCTAGCACAGAGGGATGGAACAGGCTTCCACCCTCGAGACCTACTCAAGGAGTGGCATCATACCTTTTTAGAATTAAGAGAATAATTGATGGAATGCAAATTATAATGGCTTTTTTTGTGATATAAAAGCTATGTGGGAAACACCACGTGACTTTAAATTGAACCAATGCTGCTTAGAATTGTTACTTTAATTTTTTTTTAAGACTTGAGGTATAATTTAGACATGTTCTCTTTGACATATGGGGAAAAACATGTACATAATGAAAATATCAAAATACATAGAATGTGCACATGTATTACTAGTAAATATATTGAATTTATAAAATTGCTCTTAACCCTTGAAGGACTATAGCCAAGTCATTTAAAATAGGCATTTTCCCCCTTCAAAATTTTATACTAATTGAGCATATTTAGATAATCTGAATTTGGTCCTTTCCAATGTATTCTTCATGTTAACAAATGCATTTCATTCTTGCTGATTTTATTCCTTTCTAGATAAAATGTTTGTTTACATTAATACTGACTAAATTACAGCTTACTTTCTTTTGCTCAAATCTGTCACCATACAATGATAAGAGGCTTGCCAATTCCAGTGATGTGTAAAGCACTGTCTTATTATTTTATATCTCTATAAGGAATTCCAGCATTTGAGTGGAAGCAATAACAACAATACAAAATTATAATAAGAACCGAGGGAGATGATTTTACATAACAAATAGCCAAAAAAGTCATGATATGAAATTTAAGTTCATAATGCCCAGCAAAGATTAACACAAGAACAGTAATAATAATTCACTTAGGAGAAGACATTTATTGTCTTATTCTTAATTATTGAATGATGATTTATAAAATATTCACCAAGAATATAGCCTTACACACCTGAAGAGAGCCTTACATGCTTGTTAAGAATGCAGAATCTCAGGCTCCACCCCAGATTCACTGATTCAGCGTCTATATTTTGACAAGATCCCCAGGGATTCATACACATATTAAAGTCTGAGAAGTGCCATTGCAGGCTGTAACTGTTGTTTCTAAATTGGCATGCCTACATTTTCTTGTGGAGGAAACCAGGGCCTTAACTTCAAGCACCTGTGTTTCTGAACACTCATTTGCACATGATCTTGAATAAAATACTCCATCTACCTGGACTTCAATTTCTCATCTGTAAAATGGACATTATATTAATTGCATGCCAGGTTAGTTTTGGGAGTACTTAATAAATGCACCTTTCATTTTTTACAACAATAAAAAATGACCTAAATAAACATCATACTCTGATTTTATAATTCTATACAAATCTAAAATAGCTTCTTTTTTTCTGTAGTCCATTGTTCAAGATTTGTGTCCTAGTGGTGAAAGAACAAAATGTGTATTAGACTAACACCTAACACTGAAATCTAAAGTAATTTTTGACATTGGATAGTCAAGGACAACCATACTCATAGCATAATTCAGAATGAAATAATTATTATGGAATTATTAATGACCTACTACATCCCTTTATATATAGTTGAGTAAATGATTTTTTTGATGGTGAAAAATGATTATGTGCCAAATAGAACTTTTGCTTTCTTACATGGCAAAATGGGCTTTGCATTAGATATTTTTATTTCAGTAACATTGATCACCAGTTATTTATATAGTTGACTTCTTTACAACATTTTGGTTTCAGCCAAAAATGTGCCTTCTTTGACCATCCACCAAAATAGTCTCCCAGTTCTGAGTTTATTTTCATCTTCGCACCTGTATCAGTTTCATTTCAGAACAGACTGCGGCTCATTCTGTTCCCACTCCTAAAACAAAATGCCTGAGTTTGGGTAATTTATAAATAATAGGAATATACTTCTCACAGTCCTGGAGGCTGGGAAGTCCAAAATAATGGCAGTACCAGATTCATTGTCTGGTCAAGTCTTGCTTATTCTCTACTTCAAAGATGATACCTTATTGCTGTCATGACAGAAGGGTGAAAGGGACCAAGGGAATCCTTTAAACCTTCATAAGGACATCAATCCCATCCATGAAGACTCTGCCATCACCTTCAAAGGCCCCACCTCTTAAAACTATTGCATTAGAGATTAAATTTCAATATCATTTTTATAGAGACACAAATTAACACAAACACTAACACAAACCCTAGCAGCTGTCATATCAAAATTACAATAGTCTAGGAGGTTTCTGCAAAAGAAATTAATTTTCTCACTGTTCTGAAGGTAGGAAGTCCAAAATCAAGGTGCTGGGTGATTGATTCCCTCTAAGGCTTATATCATTGGCTTGCACATGGTCATTCTCTTGCTGCCTCTTCATGTGGTCATCCCTCTGTGCACAGGTATGTCCCTGGTGGCCCTCTGCCTGTCCTAATTTTCTCTTCTTATAAGGATACCAGTCATATTGGATTAGGACCCACTGTAACAGCCTCATTTTAGCTTAATTACCTCTTTAAAGGTTCTATCTCAAAATACAGAAAAATTCTGTGATACTGACTAGGGCTTTGCATAGGAATTTTGTTTTTTTTTGTACCAGGGATTTAAATCAGGGGCATTCATCCACTGAGCCACATCCCCAGCCTTATTTTGCATTTTATTTAGAGACAGGGTCTCATTGAGTTGCTTAGGGCCTCACTGTTGCTGAGGCTGGCTTTGAACTCACAATTCTTTTGTCTCAGCCTCCGAAGCTGCTATGTGCCAACATGCCTGGCTTCACATAAGAATTTGGAGAGGGTCAAAATTACATGTAGAGCACTTAAAAATTTAGAAAAATATAGTGCTTATATATATTAGTTATCTATCTTCCCTCATTAGAATGTAAGATCCATGATATACATTAACATATTGTTCACTTTTGGGTTCACAGCACTTAGATCAGAGCCTGGCACATAGTATTCATTTAAATATATATTTGTTAAGTGAATAAACAGATAAATGAATGATAAAATCACTTGTCAACTCTTTGATACCAATAACTATTAAAATTTTGGGGAGTTAAAGGTCATGAAAAGAAGGTATTTAGTTGTTGTTGTTAATCTTAGGGATGCTGAGCAGATGCTATTTCCCACACTCACATATTCAGGACTTCATTTATATTGAAAGGATATTTTACTTTTACTCATTATATCTCAGATTCAGAAAGCAAAATAGCCTACCTTCTAAACAGATGGTGATGCAAAAATTTCTGCTCAAAAGAAATTTCAAGTATTAGGGAGGTTAAGAAAGAAAATATATTATCTTTATTTACTAATTGATTGCCTCCTCTGTGAGTTAAAAAAAATGAATTCATGACTGTGACAAAAACTACTTGTCATTTTTCAATATCTGGTCTTTGGTTCTTCTATATTAACATGATCCCGCATTTTAGGTGAGTGCCTTGGTCTCCCTTTACATGACTATACTTCTCAGCTTCATTTGCTGCTGAAATTATAACCATTTGATTTAGTTCTGGTGAGTGAGCTATAAGGTCGAGGGGTTCAGTGATACATCAGGAGAGTCACCTTAATAACAAGAAAAAGAATTGAGCTTTTTCTCTCTTTGTCTTTTCATTCTCTTGCCTGAAACATGGTGGATGTGGAAACTTGGTTCTTTGGGGCCCTTGGACCATGAGAATGAGGCCAGATTCTAAGGGTGGTGAGGTATTGGACTGAGCGGAAGGACACTGTGTTCATTGTAACTTCATGGAACTTCAGTAATAGCACTGATCTTTATTCTTGAATTAATAAATATGAGAAAAAAGTAAACTTGTTTAAACAATAATATTTAGGACTTTTCTGATATCTTAATACAATGGTCAGCAGCATTTTCATAATACTTATTGAAAGATTATATAGACTGCAAATGAGTTGTGTCTGTTGTCCTGGCAAGTCTTGGCTTACCTGAAGTTTCCTTCCTTCCTTCCTTCCTTCCTTCCTTCCTTCCTTCCTTCCTTCCTTCCTTCCTTCCTTCCTTCCTTCCTTCCTTTTCCTTCCTTCCTTTCTTCCTTTATTTTGATGACTGCCACCCTTTTAATGACTAGAACATTGCAATGCAGATTTTTCTAGTGTCCCAAAATATAACACACTGTACAAAACTGGTTAGTTTACTCTAAGGTTGAATTTTTCTTTGTCCTCTTACATATTTCCACACCATCATGAACTAACCCTGATGGTACAGCATATCACAATGTATTATAATTGCTTGCTTCCTTTTCTGCATGCCTTACTATATTATACCTACCTTGGGAGAGGAATCATGTTCATTGTAACCTTAGCACTTTGTGTCAATCTTGGCCAAGTATTAACACCTCATTGAACAATTGTCACTATTTTATCTATTCATCTAATTCCCTCAGATATCTGCTCCAAGAGTGGGAGATTCAAGACAGATTTTAATATAATTCTGTAGACTAAATGAGTTGGACCTTGTTTGTGATACATTTAAGCCATTTACAGGGTTTGCAGTGTTGGCAGTAGTCCTCAAGGTGTGGTCTAGTATCATGCTGTAGCATTATAACTCCACTGGGACTGCTAAGAAACGATCTCTAATGATATTGATTAGCAGTGTTATGCAACCATAGGCAGGAATGGTATTTAAGAATACCAACTTTATAAGGAGAAAGCCTAATATCTAAATACCAGTTTTACTATTTACTGTCTGGATGGACTAATAATTCAGCTTTGTGAAGAATTATCAAGATTAAATGGTTTGATAATTCAATCATAAACAGTTTTGAAAGTGTCAAGTTCTTAACATGTTAAAAGGCACATAGAAAGAGCTCAATAATTAATACCCATATTGAGTATAATTCACTACTAAGTGTTTGGCATACGACTCAGTGTCACATTTATTTCATTTTTCTGTCTAATACATGCTGCAGGCTTTCTTAACTCACCCTTGTATTAATCCTTTATGAACAATAGGTTAGTTAATACACTGGTTTAACTGGTAAAATTTGCCAATAACTTAGAATTCCAATTTATTGATGAAAACCAATGATCCATAGGTTCTCCCTTGTAAAACAAATCTATATTGATTTTGTAAAATAGGATGGATTTTTTATGCCTAATTGTGCTTGCAAAAATATCATATTAGGGAATGGAGATGTAGCTCAGAGGTGGCACATTTACCCAGAATTAATGAGGCCCTGGGTTTGATTCCCAGTATCACAAAATAAGAAAGCAAACAAACAAAAAACAGAAGAAGGAAAATAAAGAAAGTTTTATAAAGAAAGTTTATATAATAGGTCTTATATTTTGAACACATTCTTATGAATTAACTGTAAATTTTGTATTTTTTTGCTAAGAAGACTTTTTCTGAAAATTGTGCACTTATTTTCAAGATGAAAATAAAATTAATTTTAATAGATTCAAGTCTACTGAAGCATTTTCATATCTATTCCTCAAGGATCAAGAAAAATGAAGCTTAGTAAAGCAGTATGATAAATTTCGTCTAAATATTGTACTGAGTAATATCAGTTATTTAGTACTTAATCTGTTTTAACACAACTCTCTCAATGAAACCAAAAATGGGGAGCTGGAAGAAGACTTCTAAAATTTAGTATGACATGTGAATAAGAATTTTGTATCTAATTTGTAATTGCTTTTGTGCATTCATTTTATACTACTGTAATCCTGTATTTGGGAATATAATCACTATCATAAAACTTCTAAAATTGATTTGCATGACTTTTCACTAAAATTAGTAAATAAATATGAAGCAGAATGACTTTTTTCATATTGCCATCATAATTACATTTATTAAAATGGTAGATTGAACTTTGCTCTAATTGGTTTACATTTAAAGATTCTTTGATCTGCGATAACAGTAATGTATATTAACATGTTGCATTTTAAAGTGACACTGCTTTTCATTAATCAAGTGTCTGTATGGTTGATTAATTTGTACAAGGTTTAAATTGCTATGAAAATTTATCATTCATAGCCATGATCTCCATTTACATATATGTTAATTGTGGTAAATGTAATCTTTTTCTGAATCCTCTGGGCTGCATACTAAAAAGACAAAGTGATCAGAGTGACTACTTTTTCCACTACAAAGTGAACTCTTACTGCTACTGAGTAAAGTCTATTGTAGTTGTCAAAGCTAGGCTAAAAACATTGTAATATTTTTTTGCTAAAGTCAAGTCTAAATTCTAAGGATGGTGTTTCTTTTTCAAGTGATTTATTTATTCAATAGCCATAATGTTTCTGTAAACTGAATTACCATTTATTTACCATAGTGAATTACCATGTCTATTTATTGAATTACCATGTATATTTACTATGCATATTTAGTACTGCCTCCAAGTAGTAGAAGGTTTTTCCTCTTTGCTTCAAAGTATTCTCTTGCATTAACCGTAACTAATATGCACAATATTAGCTTTTAATATATTTGTAAAGGAGAATGGTTGGAGGAAGCTAGTTTAAAGTCTTTGAAATGTAACTAAAATTAATTGTTAGAAATAGAAACCTTTGAGATTATAACATTGTAACACTACTTGAAAAAACTGAAGAAAAAAAAAAGTAATGTAAGAAAGTCACCCTAAGAGAAGATTAGATTGAGCCTTTGTTTTTTTCAGGAAAACGTTTAGCACTTGAGGAAACTGAGTTGTTGATAGTTTGTTTTTATTTCTTGTAACTAAGCATCTTTGAAATATAAATAGTCAAGATAAATGCAAATGTTACCATTGATGACACTAAACTCCTCCACATTCTTCTTTATGGTGTTTATCCTAAAGATGATGTCAAGTTGAAAGCACAGTTAAGAAGCAAGGGTCAGGCCTTATGCATCCCTCTATTGGTCTTTTCCTTGGGAATATTTTCCATGCCTTTCCCTAAATTAAAAGCATGCTAACCAAGAACTATTTTATTATTTTTAAAGATGTACTTTCCATTTGTTTCTCAATGGTTATCTTCTTTCTTAAGAATTATTGATTTGGTGGAAATTTCATTAATGTTATAAGTAAAAGTGATATAGTGACTAATGCTTTGGAATGAATGTGATAGCCCTTGCTAGGCAAATGTTGAGAAATTTAATTAAAAGTCTGTAATTTTATGCTTAAATTGTTAATATTTACATAATATATTCACTTCAAGAGAAGCCTCATTTCTTAGTCACAACTTAATAGAATTAAAATATCCATCTTGGAAACCTTGCAAGCGTGGTTGCACCTCTGACTACCTGACGAGGCTATTTTTAAAGACACTTATTTGGCGATTTTCTTATAGTCAGCCTAATCACTGGAGAAACAAACTAATATGGCACCTGTTCTGATAGATGGATGTTGTACCTTTCATCCTCTGATCCCAGACCTTGCAAGACATTTTTCAAAGAAGCATCACTTCTCTCACCATGAAAATGCATCCACCTCTAAGCTGGAAACAGCAAAAGCACAGGGCAGAAGATGAAGAATATATTATCCAACTAAAATTACAGAGAAATTTTAAGTAGGCAGAATATAATTGCCCAATTTGGAAATTAGCCAGGACACAGGGTTTAACATCATCTTTACTCTTTTGAAAAGTGCCATGGGATTTTTAATAACTGCTGGTGGTCAGGACCTTGGTTTTACCCTCATCCATTAGACGACACCTCCAGCAGTGCAGTGCCCCCTCATACCATGCTGGGGCATCGGTTCAGTACTGACTCAGTGAAAATTGTGCCACCTACTGAATCATCCACAGCTCATCTCAGAGTGGCCTGGCTTTTAGATTTTCTCTGGAGAGCTGTTATGAAAGATGGGACCAAGCTCAATGATGTTTAATTTATGAGATTTCAAGGTTTTAAATGGTTAAGATTTCAGACCCAAGTTTTATTTTCCCATTTTAACTAACAGATTTTTCAGGATTTTCTTTATACTTTTTGTCCAAAATGATGGGATAACTAAACTCTACATTAGACACATCTCTCCTTACAAAAGAAGGAATAATGACAATATCATATCTACATAAATGATACTTATATACATTGATATATTCAATAAGAAGCAGATTTCTCATTTGTACATATTTGATTCTTTTAAAATGGAAAAAGCACTATTCCTAAAAAATATCCATGTAAATTATTTAACTAAATAAACTCAACAAGGAGCTTATTTTTCTTTCTGGATATTTAAGAACCTAGGAATACATATTTAATAAAGATTAATGCAAACTTAGGAAGGAATAGATCTCACCAGCCAAAGAAAATAAAGTTTTTGTCAAAAAAAAAAAAACCTTTCTCATATCTCTCCTAGGGAAAAAAACCTTGCTATTTACAAAGCATCTTAATAAAACTTGACTGTTCTATTAAAGACTGAAAGAGAATCAAGATTTCAGAGAAACTCTAGGTATGTTCAAAGACCAATGGTAACACATTGATGCTTGCTGGGCTTAATGCTTAATTCTACTAATTTTCTTTATCCATGTTAATGAATGAATACTCCATACACTTTTTAAGAAAAACTGGACTCTTGCTGTTTTCAGAAAAGTTGGTCTTTAAAATGATTTCAGAAATTCTTGTTGGGCTGCTAAAAGTATCAGTATCCTGAAATTGAGAAACTGTTTCTGAAAGTGTTTCTTGAAGTGTTACTTCTGGAAATGACACTGAGTAAATCCTGCTGCTGGTGTGTGAGGAAAGAAAGAGAAAGTTGGGAAATAGTTGTGAAGAATAGATTGAGACACTGTAGCTGAGCCTGCAAAATAGATTACAACATGTCCCTGTGTTTTCACTCACTCATGCTGGTACCAAGGGTTCTTAAAACACACACACACACACACACACACACACACACACACACATTTCTATTTTTCTTATTGGATCTCATCAGTATCCATCCTTCCCTATTACCTATTTTCTCTTTCAGGAATGATTTATGTTGGCAAATCCTTCTTAAATATATTTTTTTCAAGTCATATAACTGAGTTCCCAGAACTTTTCTGTGTCATTCTGCTGTGACTTCAAAATTTTTTGTTGGTAAATTTATAAGTCGAGTATTAAAGGGATAGAAATTTGGGATGAAAAAACTATTTCAGGAAACATAAGTCTGATTTGGTGAATTGCTACTGCTGTGATAGTTAATATGCTTCTATAAGTGCCTGATTTGCTACCAGATGGGAAAATTATGCTTTTTTCCCATTAATTATCAACATTAAAATCATCGATGATAGGTATTCTTCTATTATTAAAATTAAAAATCTGATATGAAAAAGTTCTCTGAGTAAATCAAATAGCTCCTATCTAATTCATGAACCATGATGGCTTTGATATAATAATTAATATTGTGATGAAAATAAATTCCTACAAAATTGAGTTAGAAGTAAAAATTGTCCTTTAATTTTCAATCAAGAAAAACAATACATTAAATTGTGATTTTTTTCCATTTAAGTAATGTTTTAATTGGTACTTTACATATTTTTAAAGAACTGTTTTGACTTCTATTATTTTTCTGTTTCCAATGTTGTTTTCATTCTCTCTGTATTCCATTCTCTAAACCACTGCTTCCTTGCCTAATGTAATTCTTACTCTAACTTCCAAATTCAAGTATACTACTTTTTCCTAAAAATAACTTCGGCTACATGTGACCCTCCACCCCACAGAAGGAAAAAATGGGGTAGGGAGAGAAAAGAAAGAAGAAAGAAAAAAAATGTTGGAAGCCAGCAACTCAATTGTAATCTATGAATATTTTGGCTAAAAAAAAATCAGGCTCTATTTTTATCAATCTTTCCTGTATATGTTTACAATAAAGAACATATTTGTTTGCCTTTTTAGTGCTTCACATGTAAGGCTCTTTTTTTAGGGGTAGTGAATTAAAAATACATATAAAAGATAATCATGGATATTGAATTTGCTCCATTTCCCTAATTATTGTTAACTGCAATTTGCATGTCTCTCTAATGTATTTCCCTCTATTAAAGGATTAATTCCTTGTCAATGCACTTCAAACAAATGATTGTAACATGATATGGTTGATTTTGATAGTCATTACCTCAGTCTCTTCTTAGTTTATGAAAATAAGCTTTCATTACAGAGGGAAGGACAAAAGAAATAGAATTTTCTACATCCAATGTGTGATCCATCTATTTATCTCAGGAAAATTATTCTAGTCCTGGAACTAAGTCATCAAAATTTTATAAGAATTACTAATCAGAAGATCTGACAGATTAAATATGCTTTTCAAGTTAAATGTTGAATATACACATTAGTCATTCCAGGTATATATTAAAGTCATCATGAATGATTTGTTTTTAAAATGAAAATAAAAAATTCAATAGCAAAATCAAAACATTTGAAAGACATGAATGTTTTAGTCAGCTTTTTCACTGCTGTGACTAAAAGACCCAACCAGCACAATTGTAGAGGAGGAAAAGTTTATTTGGGGGCTCACAGTTTTAGAGATCTCAATCCATAGACAGCTGGCTCTGTTCCTTGGGGCTTGAGATGAGGTAGGACATCATGGTGGAAGGAAGAGGTTCACAAAATGATAAGAAAAGGGAGAGGAAAAGAGAGAGAGAGAGAGAGAGAGAGAGAGAGAGAGAGAGAGAGAGAGAGAGAGAGAGAGAGAGAGTCAGGCTTCACTTGTTAGATACAAATATATACCCCAAAGTCATGTCTCCAGTGCTCCACCTCCTATAAGTATACCCTACCTGCCTTCAATTGCCACTCAATTAATCCTGCCAGGGGATTAATTCACTGATTGGGTTAAGGTTTTCATAACCCAATCATTTCTCTTCTGAACCATCTAGCATTTTCTTACATGTGAGCTTTTGGGAGACACCTTGCAACCAAACCATCACCATGAAATATAAATCAATAAATTCCAACATTTAATGGGTTGGATGGTGACCCTCAAAAAGACATGTCTATAGCAAATCCCTAGAAATTGTGAATATTACCTAATGTGGAAAAAAAAAAAGGAGTCTTTGAACATGTAACTAAGTGATGAATCTTGAGATGAAGAGATCATTCTGGTTTACTTGGGTAGATCCTAAATTCAGTGGTTAAGTGTCCTTGTAAGAGACAAACAGGGGAAAGATACAAGACAGAAGAGGATAACAATGGATAGACAGGGGAAGAGACTGGTATTTTATTGCTCCAAACCAAGATATGCCAAGGAATGTGCCAGCCACAAAAAGCTAGGTGAGAAGCACAGAACAGATTCTCTTCTAGAGCCCCCAAGGGAGTAAGACTAACACCTTAATTTCATGCTTTTAACCTCTAGAACTTGGAATTTCTATTGTCTTAAATAACAAATCTATGGCAAATTGTCATGGCATCATCAAGAAAGGTATTTATTACATAATCTGAATTGAGATACATATTGGTTATAATAATGGAGACAATGAAATATGGAAAAATCCTTCAAAATCAACTAGTAAAATTATTATACAAAAGTTTGACAACTAGAAAAGTTTATTTTATACATGTAATAAGTGATATCAGTATTCCACTGGAGCTAACATCTAACCATAATTGCTAGCAACTAACATCTACTTTTCTCAAATCAGGTAAAGATAAATCATATAATAAAACTATATAAATTCAGACCATGATCATCTCTAAGCCCCTGAGATGAAAAAGATGTGATATAATCCAACAACTGAAAGCAAATAACAAAAGGAAAAAAAAAAAAAAAAAAAAACCAAAAAAAAAAAAAAAAAAACCTCTTTGTGTTTGGAATTTAGTGTTAGGAGACAAGAATATTTACATAGAGGCCAATGATATGTGATGGAACCAAACCATGCATGTCTAGTCTGGAGAAGTCCAGAAGAGATAACAGTGGCTTGTATAAAGTTACTGGAGCAGATCATGAGCTATATTGTGACATGGTTCTTATTATGTTGACTTTCATACTTTCAAATCCTTACAGTGTTTGGGATATAGTTGACATTGTTACATAGTGTGAACGGAAAATTAATTTTACAAATAAATTGAAGGTCTTAAAATTGCTTGACAAGTTATTTGTATGTTGAATACTTACTTTGGTTCTTTTTACAGAATGGTAAATTAAATAAAGTTTTTTTTTAACATTATATTTCAGCAAGTAGAACTAAATGCTAAAGAAACAATATCAAATGAACAAATAAGACACCTGATTACTTTCCAGTAGAATATTGGGTACACCTTTTGTAACTAGAGAAGGATCTGGGAGTTCAAACAAAGAGTTGAAACAAAGAGTTGAAAAGTTTCAACTGGTCTTAGTAATGTGGTCTGATCTGGTTCTTTATATGGATCAATGTACAAATAGCTATAAGAATAGATTTTTCCTTGGCCTGTTCTTCAAACTAGGTCTCATATTATAACTCCACTCAATTTAGGATATCTGCTGTTCCATCTCGAATTATGCTACTAACATTTCTTACAATTGACAAACTAATTACAATGACAAATATTCCCTGAAGGTGTTATACTAGGTAATATTTTGTTATTCTAATTCTAGCAATCTTATGCACATTAATGAAATAAACTTACATTTAATGTAACATTTTAGTTACATTTTTTGCTAATCAAAACTCTTTCAATTTGATAAATTTGATTTTCTAATAATTATATGACAGAGAAATTTAGAATTTTTTCTCAGTGAAAATTAGTTTATTACATTTAAAAACTATCAAATTTACAGATTCCTATGTGAATTTCAGTAATATTTAGACAACAAAATAATTTTTCCGATTTGTATAAATTGTGGAAGTCCATTTCAGTTGTAAACTGATCCATGTTTTTAAATTTTAAACTAATTATTAGTGTAAAATTATTTTAAAGAAAAAGATGTGTATGTAACTGCAAGGCATATAGGAATATATATATGCATAGATACACATATGCTTAAAAATATTTTACTACATAATTCCAGTTTCTCAATATTATGGTATTAAACAGTCTTTTACTAATCCCTAGAAAATTCTATCCTATTGAAGACAAAATATATAATAGAATTAAAATTGTTCACACAGTAGTACCAGGTATTTATTTCTATATATCCTGAGAGCAATATTCAAGCCTAGGCTCAAGCTTTAAGATAATAACAACATGGTGTAAGCTCTAGGGCAGAACAAAAGCAGAGGGGGAAAAAAAAAAGACTTGGAAGTTCTCAAATGTAGTCAGGGAGCAGGAGGGAAAAAAAAGAAAAGACAGAATGGGAGAAATGGGGGAGTCCAAGAAAAAAGAATGAAGATTCAAGGATGGGTAAATCTCCTCTTAGCTTTTCAAAAGGTTTCTGATAACCAGCTTTTGTGTAAATAGATTTGATGGCTCCGGGCTGAAGGTGACTGACAGCTGAATCTGGGCACCCTCTGGAGTATCACCCTGGGGATTGCCATTGTTGCAGGCAGTTTCTCCAAACTGATTCAGAAGAAACATTATCTCAAGTGGACTCCAACAACAGCCACCCCCAAGCGACCTGGGAGCTAGGAGCAAGCAACTTGGTCTCTCTCTTGAGTAGTAATTATAGAGGTAAAGGGAACAAGGGGTGTCAACTCAGTTGAGCTTAAGTCTCTAACTTCCAATTAAGAGAGAGAGAGAGAGAGAGAGAGAGAGAGAGAGAGAGAGAGAGAGAGAGAGAGAGAGAGAGAGAGAGAGAGAGAGAGAGAGAAGGAAAAAAAAAGTATTCAAGTATCCAAAGATTTTTCCCCCAAACAAAAAAATGTCAGAAAGCTTCCCTCTTTCTTTGTTAGTTGGAAAAATAAACAGATCTCTAGGTCCTCCTCAGGAAGTGCTTAACTGAAGAGGGTATTGTAGGTAAATGCTTCAGTGACTTTCTTTTTTAGTAAAGATGCTGTGTTTACTTAGGGTCCACTTCAGCCAAGTCTAGTTATCAGTCATTTCTGCTTAACTCTTAGTTAAAATTTGGGTGTTTTGCTTTAATGCCATATAAAACAACCCCCTTCTGTCCCCATCTGGTTACATTGGCCAGTTAACAGAGGCACCAATCCATTTTTTTTTTTTTTTTCCGTTCACAATCCTGTTCTAGGCAGGGCACAAGCAGTATAGGAAGGAGTCTGGAGAGTCACTGAGGGACTTTCTTCCTCTAAACCTCTACAAACCCCCCACTGGTTAACTCCCTCGTAGTTTTGCCACAAATAAGCTAGTTACTTGAAAAATTTAAAAAGCTGATAAAACTAACAAAAGGTTATAATCACAATTCAGTCACTTTTAATTCCTGTACCAAGACAGCCCTTCTCTCCGGAGTTGAGTCCATCCCTTGCGGTAGGGGTGGAGCTCCCCCAAGGAACCAATCAGCTACCAAATAGAAGCCTTGGGAAGTTTTTGGAGTTGATGGGCGCTGTTGGCTGTGTTCATGTTGGGATGAATGTTTTTCTAAAATCAAGAGACAGATAAAGTGATCATTTCTAAAAACATCTTAATCTACGGGAGTAAAAATGAGCAGGTTATCAGTTGTCATGACTAAATGTATTCTGAAGGATCACCTGTCTGGTGTTATTACATAAAGGGACAGAACTTTCCTTGCTTGACGCTCTGTATGCATGCATTTGTGTTTAACTTTCTCGTGCTTTTTATTTCTTCTTGCTCATATATACTTCTATATCAAAACACTGTAGAAAGCAACCTTCAGGAGGCCTAATGTCCAGACATAGCAAGAGAGCAATATCATTTTGCTGTATTTTTATTTCTGCTTTGAAATGCATTGTTCTTGATTCCTTCGTTTTTCTCCCAAGGGACTTAATTTTATGTTTTATTTTTTCTTTTTAAATTGTTAGTAGATTGTCTTTAGATATATGCACTTTTGTGGGTTATTCTTAAATACTTTTTACTACTTTTTCTTTCTACTTTTTTTTAATTTTTATTTTTTTGTAGAAGAAATTAAGGCTTAGAAATGAAAGTAGGTTTCTTGAACTAGAGGCTAGTAGGAGTCATGATTCTGTTGCTTTCAAGCCTGGCAAATTATTTAACATCTCTGAACTTCAGTGAACTCATCAGTAATCATTTTTAATAGTATGATTTTTGAAGATTTAATGAAAGACCAGGAGTAGAAGTCCATACATTTCTGATAATAAAATAATTTCAAAGTAACAACAAAAATATTTCAGTTTCATCAGTATCATTGGTTTGGCTGTGTCTCCAGAAAATTACTTAATTTATATGTTTATTATTATCATTTGAAAATGGGATACTAAATTTTACCCACTTTGCAAAGATATTATGTACTTCAGATAAATAGTATAAAACATGATGGCAACAAAAAGCATCATATGAATGTAAACTTTTATTATTATATTTTGTAAGATATATTCTGCTTTTATACAATAGAATGAGTTGGTATGCAAAACATTTTTGTGTTAATTAAATGTAGAATCATGTTAAATTGTTAGATTAATTTTCTTTAAACATTCTGTAGTCTTTACATTAAAATTACTTATAACTAACAGAGTTTGAGAAATACTTCCATTACTCCATGTATGCATGGTGCTAATTTCAGCAAAGAGAAATTATTAGAAATCTAGTGGTTAACAAGGATAATATTCAAAAGTTTTTAATGTAGCTGTTAGATCAAACCTCCTCATGAATGTTATACTACAGTGTGAAAATAATGACCACAATCAGCCCCTTAATCTAGCAAAAAATATTTGGATCAGGAAACCTCAATAAGTTTGTAAATTCTAACTCAATAGGGGAATGACCTATTCTTCACAAAGATCATACTGCTATTGAAGCCCTGTTCCCCCACCAAACACATAACTAAACTACACATAAAAGTTAAGGATTTGGTGTTGGAGGTTGAGGAAGGAAGACATATTTATGGAAAAGGGAAAGATGGTCTATTAACTGCTTATGGAGGAAATAAAATGTAGTGGTTAAATCAAACATACTGTAGATCAGCCTTGGAAATGTTATTATCGTTTAACATTAGTCTTGCCTCTGTAATCCTAGAAAGCTGTGTACCCTGTTGTCTTTATTTACTTACTCATAAAAAGTGTACAATAGGTGTAGTCTTTAGTAAAGAATAGTTATTTTAAAAACCCTGGATAATAATTTCAATATGTATAATATATGAAAACATTAAAGTATCCATACCTCTTTTGTTCAACTTAATATGTCACTGAAGAAAGGGTAGACAGGGTTTGTGAGAAAAAAAATGAATAACATTTTGTCGTCTTAGGACACACCTTTCCCTTTTCTGAATGATTAATTCCCTTCCACACTTCATGACTAATTAATTAATTAACTAATTAATGTGTACACTTATCTCCACTGGGGAAGGGCAATGCTAGAAGAAGACTCCTTGGAGAATCTTCACTGATTTATTTCCCAGATAATGTTTGAGAAGAGAATTCTTGAGAAAAACTCAGAGTAAATGAAGGGTGGCTTTCTCTATTCCTTCCATTCCTATGGAAGAAAGAGATAAATAGATAATAATAATACAAATTAAGCTTCAGTTTATGAGCAGTTTAAAATGATAAATAGAGCTAGCATGGCATAGAGAAGAGGCCTCTGGACTTGGAATCAGAAGATACTACTATCATACTTGATAGCACACTTACTAATGTGTGACCTTGGATAATTTATTTCACATCTCCAAACCTCCATACTTGTTTTTATAGTGCAATACTCAGCCCACCCCCACTTTTATGGTCAGACATGACACTTGCCACATCCAAATAGAAGTTCTGTAGCAGCTTGTACAGTTTTGAGGGTCTCTTGAATCCCTATCCTAAGCCCTGGGAACAGTATAAGTTTTGGACAGATAGGGACTGATCTGTCATCCTAGGTACAAGAATGAAAAGATAGAAATGAGCAAAAATGGAGGTGCAGCCAATCTGAGCACTTAGGAACAAAACAAAAACATACAAATATTTACTGTTTTAAGCCACTAAAACTTTGATACTATGTGTTGTCATACCTAAGCTAACAATGTATGTATCTGTGCATGTGTGCACATGTACATATAAATACAATAATACTTTAATTTAGTCATTTAATACTAAGTGAAAAGAATTCTCATTTTCTTTATATCAAATTAATTTACCTTGAGATATCAGGTATCAAATCCTCAAGACTTTATATAATGTTATCATAATGTAAAGTCTATTCTTAATTGTAAATAATTTAGGGAAGTCCTCTCTGCTTTCAATAAACTTTGTACAATGCTATGCTCTCTTACTCAGGGCATCTCTACTTATGTGTTCTAATATTCCATCCTTTTTTGTACTTAATGTTCTATTCTATGAAATATATCTACTATGGGGAGGTTATATACCACTTTGACTCTTGTTAGAAGAGATGGTTTTCTTGATTAAATGTGATAAAAATGTTCCCTTCACTTCAAAGCCAGCCTCAGCAATGGTGAGGCACCAAGCAACTCAGTGACACCCTGTCTCTAAAAAAAAAATACAAAATAGGGGGGAAAAAACCCTTTAAAATATCTCACAGCGTTGTTATTGAAACTGTTGTAACTCAGAAAAATGATACCCCAAAATATGCCACTTTGGACTTCAAACTGAGAGTACTTGAGGAGCAGCAAAACTTCCTGGAAGCCACCTTATCTACCTGTTTTAGTCACCATTTTTGCTGCAGTGATAAAAGACTGACCATAAAATTGTAGAAGAGGAAAAGTTTATTTGGGGGCTCATAATTTCAGAGGTCTTAATCCATTAGAAGGCTGGCTCCATTCTTCCGAGCTTGAGGAGAGGCTGAACAACATGGCAGAAGAGTGTGGCAGAGGAAAGCAGCTCACATGATGATCAGAAGCACAGAGAAAAAGATACAAAATATATACCCCAAAGGCACACCCCCAGTGATCTCCTCCAGCCACACTTTACCATCCTTCAGTTATCACTCAGGTAATCCCCATCAAGGGA
Organism: Ictidomys tridecemlineatus; assembly: GCF_052094955.1. NCBI lineage: Eukaryota > Metazoa > Chordata > Mammalia > Rodentia > Sciuridae > Ictidomys > Ictidomys tridecemlineatus. The sequence goes on along the minus strand of NC_135483.1, from coordinate 133,014,505 downwards.
TTAATTTGCTGATTGGGTTAAGGCTCTCCTAAGTCAATTATTTCTCCTGTAAATCTTCTTGCATTATCTTACACAGAACTTTTGGGGAACACCTTACATTCAAACCGTAACACTACCTGAAGGCCAGATCCACCAAAGGGGAACACAACTGCCTTCATCTTACTGAAATTTCATTAACCAAAGAGGATTTCACTCATGTCATAAAGACTGAAAAACACTATTATCTAGGGCCCAGCAGAACTTTACCCCAAGCCATTATCTGTTTTATACTGTTGTTTTCTCCTATAAAAATTATTTACTCTTCAGCTAAAATGGTTTATAGCCCCTCCCCCCCTCCCCCTTTTTTCTACACAGAGGGTATTTAAATTCCAGCCATTTCTCCCTTTCTTTGAATTTCATACTTTGTATGGATCCCCTGCCTATGTACATTAATAAATTTGTATTACCTTTTCTTGTTAACTCGTCTGTTGTTATTTAATTTCAGTGAAACTTCACAGACTGAAGGGGAAATTTTTCTTCATTCTTATCAATTAAAATCATACATAAAGAGTAATACATACAGATACTTAAAAATACGGCAAGTCATAATAGAGGAGTTTTCATAATGTCTCAATGAACATCAAGGAAGTTCTGGAGGAGTCTCACGAAGCCAGCCAGGAAGAGCTATGCTTCTTGTCCTCTAAGACACCAGCTCTATTGTGATCTTTTTTATTTTTTTATCTACTATGGACACCTAAGATTTCATTCCATTTATTTTAAAGGTTCTGCTGCTAAAGACATAGTTGAAATGCATGTACAACAAACGTATATTCTTTAATCACCATAATTTCAACTCTAATGTGTTTAACACGACACAGAAATCTTTTAAAACATCAATAAAATAGGTAAGGATGTTATCAAGACATGGGACAAATGACCATATATTAGTACCACTCAAACTAGTACAAAATTTTGAAGTTTATGCCTTGAAAAATTATTGATGACCCCAGAAACTTACCTAGAGAACTAAAAAAAAAAAAAAAAAAATAACCCTATGAACACTAAAGCACACACATTCCATTAGTCACCAGAGTGATGATGTCATCACATGTCATGTAGCATCTGAGAGGTCTACTGAATACTCATGAGAGAATGAAAGTTTAAAACACAACAGTGTCTTAGATTATTATGAAAATAACGCTGACCTCAAGAGGCCCCTGGTAGAGTCTCAGAGACCTCTCAGAAGACCTGAGGCCATACTTTGAGGACCACTGACCTATTATTTTGTGGAAACACTAAGGTACTGAATAATACATTAAGTCAGGTATGGATTGTTTCCATTTCTGCTTTAGGCTCAAATGAAATTGGAATGATGAATGGAATTTCCTTCAAGGAGATCTCACAAAATGTTTTCAGTAATATCATCATTCTTTAAACCTGTGATTAAAGATCATTTAAAAAGTTTCATTGGGTTTACTTCATTGAAGCATAACAGCTGCCCCTCCCACCCTGGAAGCAAAAATCAACTATCAATTTCAGTTAAAATGGAAGTTGGACCTCTTGTCTATCATTGACAAAATGTTTTGATCTGATTGCCTTTTTCTTTTTCTTTTTTTTTTTTAATTTAGGTCAGTGGATTCTGGAAAATGAGTATTCTAACAGTCAATAACCTGACTTTTGGGAACAATAGAGGCACAGAGCATCACGCATGGATCTGCTCACCTTCTTTCTTTTACAAAGGAACTCCAAATAATCCTATCAGCAGAGCATTGTAGTACTTAATTTCATTAGACAACTCATTATAGTGCTTACTTAACATTTCAATGATACATTTTAATTGGTCACAATTGGCTCCTTCTGTCTTTTAAAATTTCCTAAGTTATCTGCTCATTTATAAGCAAAGACAAAAGCATGTCAGTTCTCAAATGTACTTTCTCCGCTTCTCTTTGAGGACATCTGTAGCCTGAATAGTTTTAGTCCCTCCCAACAGGTCTCCTCTCAGCTGCTCTGTTTTTACATCTCTCAAGAGGGGTTAATTCTTTACAGCTGTATCCTGCCTTCCAAGAATCTCACATGTGCAAATTATTAATCTTTCTCTATTGCTACAGTAACTCCCTAGGCCATAAACACCCCCTACCTAAAACTGGCTCTTTTCCAAGAAAAACTTCGGTATTCTTTCTCTGAAAAGATTATTTGGCCTCCTTTAGTTTACATTGTTCTTTGGAACGATTGTTGAAATAAAGAAATAGAAACTTACTTCCAAATTGCTATTTAGAATTATAAATTTAAGTTGGGGGATATAGTTCATTGATACAGGGCTTGCCTAGCATTCGCGAGGCATGGGTTGGATACCCAGCACCAAAATAAAATAAAATAAAGCAAAATTAAATTAAATTAAAATGAAATAAAGAAATAGAAATGTAACCTGCAAGTTTAATCTCTATCTATTGCTGTATATTCAGAGTCTAAGTCTTACAATCCATTTGTTTAAAAAACTCAGGCTGCTTATAGTTTTCAAGAGTATACTTTTAAATATTTTAAGCTTTTGGATTCTATGCTTATTATATCACATGGGTTGTTTTTTTTTAATAGAAGAAAACAGTGTATAATTTTTCCTTCAGTGTGAGGAAATTTTATTTTCCCAAATGTGCCTTAGATATATTTGTACGTGCAATAAATATTATTAATAGCTTGGTATATAAACATTAATGTTTATTTGTTAAGAAGAAAACAATTAAACTTAAGATACTATAGAAGGACCATTTATTCATATATATTGGCCATCATAGCTTAATCTCTCGGGGTTTTTTTAGCCTCTCAATTTTAACATGACATGTACTTAATTCTAGGTTTTGATGGTCACTGCTTGGCCACTTCTCTCTGCCTCGATCATCTACGTTTTGATTTCTTCTACCTTCCTTAGCGACTGGTTGGACACTCCTAGACGCCTCCAGCTTTCAAAATGAATCATTTATTTTAATAGTTAGATATGTCATAATAAAGCACTAAGAAATTTCAGGAATTGCATTTCTCCGTGATTACGTGCATCTAGTGATGATCTGAGACACAAGGCAGAGGGGCCAGTGATTTTTACCACCTGACAACTGCAATAATCCCCCAGAACTGCAAGGCCTGAAGCATCTTATTGCTGTTATGAAACAGAATTTATAAATAAAAATAAGGAAAACAGCCAGAGCCATGCACTTTCTGGGCTTCAGTGACATTGATATGACAGCCAATCAGAAATTTCCATTTATGCCAAGATTGCCAAACCAATAATTTTAGCAATAAAACCTACCCCAAGAAATATTAAAATATTTTGCCTCAAAAAATGTATTTTAAACACAAAAGAAGTTTAAAGGTAAGTTCTGTTATAATTCAGACATACAATCATTTTAATATATACAGAAAATCTCCCTGTAGACCAATTAAAAGGAGCTTCCAAACAATACTGACGCTTAATTCATATAACATTATAACTCAAGCAAGTTACGTTTCAACATTTTTAGATAAGCTGTATAATAGTAGGAAAAAAGGATTAGGATAATAGTGAGATAGGAACTGCATTTTGTATTATTTCAACTGCCTTTTAACAGTCTTTATGACGGAGAGAGGGAATAAGAATGCAGAAGGGACAAACTTGTGTAGATTATTTTTTCATTACATGCATTATTCCAGTTTAAAAATGTCAGTTGCTTGTCATGTTAACTAAGAATGCATTCACTATTGTACATATCTAAAAGCTGGAGTTAACTGAGAATTTTGCAAAGGACAGATACAAAGAAGTGATTTTTCCTTCTCTCTGTATATAAAAATAGAACTTTCAGAAATGTCATGGCTGACACATTTAGCTGCTGGACATTGAAAATCCTTTCTGACTCACAACCTGTGACTGGAACTCTGTCAGAGTAATCAAGAGATGTTATACTATGGAGCACAAACAGTAGGGGAAGCTTTACTATTTGGCCTTGTTTTTAAAGCAAAAGATATTTAAATTTGGATCATAACATAAATAAATATTTCTTATGCTCCTCATCTATAAAATATAATAAATGTGTAAGGTATAAGTATTTAAATGTATAAGGTATTTTTGGAGCTGATTATTAATAACCAGTATCTATGCACATGGGAACACTGAGACCAGGTAACATGGTAAAAGATATACACGACTGAATAAATACCTACTGTGTGCTGAGTTATTTTTTCTGAGGTTGACTGCAGTTAGTTATGAGCATGACAACAAAGGTGAATGGAATACGATGAATCTATGAACAAAATAACCACCATTCAGAAATTAAAAAGTAATTCTTGGGCAATGTTAGTTTTTTCTTGATCTATTATTAAGAGTTATTGTTTTTCAAGAAAGACTAAAGGAATTGACACATACTGCAATTTTTCCTGTGCTGTAAAAATTCAGAAAAGATGACTATTCAGGGTTTCATTGCATGTGTGTTCACAACAATGCATACTATAAGAAAGATTTTGTCATAATTGTCCATTTTGTGAAAATAGAATTTAATTGAATGGACATCCATGAAACAGATGAAATCAAATGAATTCTTTGTCATTGTTTACACCATGCTTCCTGCTATTTTTAAGTTGCTACAACATGCATGTTTTCTTGGCTTCCCCTTACTCTTTGGAAATAGCAGTATCTAAATTTTCAAAGTCAGTGCATTCATCTTGAGATATTTAGCTGATTATAAGGATGTAACCAAAAATAAGGATACTACTATGATTTTCAGGGAGATATTTCAACTGGTAATTTATTTAGGGCTTATGTATTTTCACTTGCTAGCGAGGGCAACTGTAATGAAACTATAGGACCTACTCATATTCCTGTGAATGAAACAAAGGTAGGTTCATTCTCCCCCATGCCTAAGTCTTTCAAGTCAAGACACATGCCTGTAATCTCAGCAACTTGGGAGACTGAGGCTGAAGGGTCACAAAGAAATGAAAGTTTGATAATAGAGTGGCTTTAGAGTTAGGTTCAAATCTTGTCTCAGACGGTTACCAGCTGTGTGATCTTAGACAAGCAAATCTTTGGGGGCCTACACTTTCTCATCAGTCTAATAGGGAAGATATCTACTGCTCATAATAAATTAGATAAAGATGTGAATAGATTTGTGTCTGACATAAAACATAAAGTAGATAATAGAAATGGAATGAATTGATCCTTCCTTCCTTGTTATCATTTCAAAATTTATGTTTTAACTTTCTTTGTCCAAAGTCTAAGTGGCTTACTTTACCTATTTCCATATTTCCCAGAGAACTTATTTTGCCCTATTAGTCCAAGTTCATTCAAATGAATAATACCCTATATTTTAATTTCCTTGAATACATTTATCTACCAGAGAATAAATATTCTCTTACCCATCTGTTCCCATTTTAATCTCTCTGAATAGAAGCTTACCATTCTAGGAGCTAACAAATTCATCCATTTTTATGTATAAACTTAAAGAAATACAGAGTCTTAGAACTTGAAGAGCCCTATTAAATTAGGGATCACAAAATTTACTGTTTTACCATTTCTTATATGAACCTATTAGCTAACAAGGGCTAGAAAGATACAGTATAAGGGAATGATGGGCTGGGTTAAAGGGTACATGTATACTCAAGAATGAAGGGTGGAACTAAAACCAAGAAGAGTTTGCATCTGTAGAGGGAACTATGCACCTCAAGTTGTTTCCAAGTTGAAACAGATTTTCAGGTTTTTGAAGACAAAAATTGAGATCCAGATATCTCTCTGTTACTGATAGACCATTGGATACAAATAAGCTCAGGTTCAGACGAAGACTTTGATGACCAGAGGGCCAAGTTATTTTGTTAATAACTTTCCAAAGGTTAGTTATTAACAAAACAAATAGAATATCCAGCTCTCCAGGCTCATGGCTTAAGAGTGCCATCCTTGGGTTGGGATATAGTTGAGTGATAAAGTCCTTACCTAATATGCATGAGGTCTTGGTTTCAATCCCCAGTGCATTGCTGCCAAAGGAGAAAAAAAAAATAAAGCCACCTCTTTATGGCCATTTCTGTTTTTTTTTTTTTACTCTTCTTAGCATACACATGATTTTAGGAATTATAGTATTTTCTTCAGATCAGAGATGTGATATATATATATATATATGAGATATATATATATTATATATATATAATATATATTATATTAAATAATCATTTATTTAATCATTTATTAAATAATTTATTAAATTAAATAATCATTTGGTTCTCTTAAGTCTCCAAACCTCCCAATTATGTATATAGAGAACTTGATTTTAAAAATTTACTTTAATATTAATAATGTTTGAATACCCTGGCCTAATGTATGAGTTCACCTTCTCACCAATCTATACCACAAATCAGAGTTATTTATATAATGGACATATTAGCCTTGTTTATTATGTTTCTAATAATATTTTAGCTAACTAAATGCAGTAGAACAATTTAATAATATTTCATAAGGGTCACATGTACAGTTTAGCTATTTCTATTGTGTTAACTTGAAATGCTTCAGATCAGATTATGTGTGTATATATACATATAAAATTTAGTTAAGGTTAGGCTTTCAGGAATCAAAGATTGGTAAGGATGGACATAATTCTTTGGGGGAATTCCAGGATTTCATTTTTGTGTTACAAAAATATAAAAAGAACTCCTGTTGACTTGTACATGAAAATATCTATATTCAATGAATCACTAGACTCTCCAATCCAGAAACTGACTAGTAGTTTGTGAAGAAAGTTGAGGCATTTTTGGAATTTTTACCTTAGAGTAAATCATGACCTAAATTTAAAATTCTAGTGGGCAAACTTCTCTATATCTATTATACATAGGTCAGCACCAGTCGTTAAATCCAAATCCTCTTGAGGCATTACATTTGAATATTTGAATTTTAATGTGGAACACCTACATGTTCAACACTACGTCCAAAACTACCCTGACCACGTACTAATTGAACAGAACTGTCCATTCCAATTGTAGGTATTGAGGATTAGGGTACTCACAAATGAAGCCCATTGATTAGGTCACATGGTATCATTTCAGGGCTGTGAAAAATTCTGAGCTCTGGTTTTGCCTTTCCCTTGGGGTGCTTCCTCTTCTTTGTGACCCCAACTTGCTTCAAGATTTTTAAATTTGCTGCTAACTAAGGTGGATGCATTTCCTAACCTTACTGATGGGAATAGTCCAGAAGTCTCTCAAGTGCTGTAGGAACTAATTAATATGCATATTATTCCAGGAAAGAATAATTATTTTACAGATATCTCTGAGAGTGTGGCAGCCATGATGGTTAATTACTAAGGACATGCCCATCTCTGATAGAGAAAGAGATTCTTTATTTAGATATAATATTTTATTTTTATAACTTAAAATAATTTGCATAAACTTGTGAATGTGTGACTGTGAATGTATGAAGACTTTATATCACTCTTAAATAATCTTTTCTGATTGATAGGCAATACATGAAAAATAAGCTTATAATTACAAAACTACCTCATGCCTTTTGGGAATTTAAAAATTTACATGGGATAAGGGTGATATTTGAAAGAAACAAATGTGATAATTTTATTTAATTTTGGTGCAACAAACACTTGATGATTTTGGAGAACAAAAATCAGATACAGGCACAAGAAATAAGCATATTCTCTCTCTGAAATGTCTTCTCTTTGGGCCCTTATTAACTTAATTGGTATTTTCAACTTTCATGGCATAGTCTAAACTAGGGACTGATAGGCATAATATATAAAACTGAGTGTCAGAATTATTAGAAGTATCAGCTAATAGGTGGTGATCAAAGCAAGATCCAGTGTCAATACCTTGCTTTAATAAACATAAGACACTTAGTTCAAGAACAGACTCAGGTCTTAAACATTAATATCCAACAGGTTTTTGAGGCTGGGAAACAAGAAAAGAGCAATAAGAAAAAGGTTGAGCTATACGACATGGGTTATAAATTGGAAATATGTACTGCGGGTAAGTCAAATATCCAGTTTCTTGCCTTGAAAACTGCCTCAGCTGTTCCCCAGCTCATTTTAGCATTTCTGACTAATCACTGGATGATACTAAGCTAGGGAGACACACATGGGGGATCCATTTGGCATCATGCTAAATTTAAAATTGGATTCGAAAATGCTGAGTCACCAGTGATCACATGCTATGGAGAAATAGATCCCACAGATTTATGTCAGACAACATACTAAAACAAACAAAGCCAATACCAATAAAAGAGAAACTACCAAGAATAAAGAGGTAGGAGTGGGGTGGGATTAGGTTGGGGGCGAACTCTTAGAGGGGAAAACCCCCAGGGTTGCTATAATATACGATCACAAATATTCACTTTTCAACAATCACAAAATAAACATACAGGGAAGAGTGAAAGTGTGATGCACACTCAGGGGAAAAAGTGAGTCTCTGAGGATACCCAGATCTTCAAATTAACAAACATTTCAAAGCAGTTTCTGTAACTATTTCTAATAGTTAAAGGAAAACATGTTGAAAGAATGAAGGAAAATACGATGATAATAATTAATGATTTAGAAAAATATAATAAAGAAATAAAGAGTAAAAACCATTAAGAAGAAACAAATGGAAGTTATAGAATTTAAAAATACAATAATAGAAGGAAAAAATCACTAGATTAAATCAATAGCAGATAGAACATAGAAGACATAAGAGGACAGAAGAATCAGTGAACTTAATGACAGATCAAGAGACACAATCGATTTTGCAAAAAATTTAAGAAAAAGATTGAAAGAAACTTAGTAGCATCTAAGAGATCTGTGGAACAACTCTAAATGTGCCAGTGTATATATAATGAGAGACCCTAAAAGAGAATATAGAGAGAAAAGGGTAGAAAACGTGTCTGAAGCATAATTTCTAAAGTCTTCTCAAATATGATGTAAAATGATATATAAATCCATGAAGCTCAGTGTATTCCAAGTAGAGTCAAGACAGAGATTGATATGTAGACCTGTCAAAGTCATCATGAAATTAAAAGTCAAAGAGGGAATCTTGAAAACATTCAAGAGAACAGAAATGAAATTAAAGGTTGATATGTCATCAGAAAACCTAGAGGGAGAAAGGTAGAGTAATAACATATTAAAAATATTTAAAGAAACAAAAAGAGAACTTATTGCCAGCAGACCTATTTTAAAAGAAACATTAAGGGAAATTCTTTAGGTTGAAAAGAAATTATAACTGGACAGTAACTTGAATACCCAAGAAGAAATAGAGCACTGGAAAATATATGGGTAAATATAAAAGATGGTATAAAAATGTTTTCTCATTCCTTTTAAAAATTTATTTAAAGATACATTATATAAAGAGTAATTATAATTGTATTGTTAAGATTATAAAATATATGGATCTACTAAAATATATGACATCGGTAGTATAATAGAGGTGAAAGAATATGGACCTACATTGGAAAAAAGTTGTTATTTTTACTGGACTTAAGTCATATTAACATTTTCACTCCGTGTTATTGTGGTTTTAGATAAATTAAAATGTGTGTTATATTCCCTGGAGCAGCCACTTAGAAAATACCTTTTAAAAGGGTTAAAGTGTTCTCAAGGCATAGAAATGATAAATCTCTGAGGAGATGGAAATGCTAATTACCCTGATTTGATCATTACACATTGTATGCATGTATCAATACATCACATGGTACTGCATAAATGTATTTAATTTTTATGTTTTTATGTATCCATTAAGATAAACTTAATTTAAATTAAAAAAATACTTATGTGGAACCCTTTAAATTCATATAAATATTATGTGTCAGCTAATAAAATATTAAAGTAACAATGAAGAAATTAAAATCGTATAAAATTGACCCAAAAGAAGGCATTGAAGTGAAGAATATAAAGACATGACATGGAGATATAGCCGACAGCCAAGTAACAAATATAAATCAAATCACATTAGTAATTACATTAATTGGGAATAGAATAAACATACCAATTGAAGTAAGAGACTGTCAAATGAAATAATAATGCTCCATAAGAAACTCACAATGGAGTCAAAGACAGTGTGCTAAAAGTAAGAAGATAGAAAAGGACATCAGCAAACAGTAATCTTAGCAAAGATAGAGTAGCTAGACATAGATACGTTAATATGAAACATAATAATGTTTAAAATAAATAGAAACAGAGAAGGACATTTCATGACAAAAAAAAAAAAAGAAAAGTGATGAACATCATGACTAAAATCTACAATCTGGCAACAGAGATCCATATGTTAAACAAAATCTGAGAACTGAAGAAGAAAGACAATTCAAAAATTACTGTTGGAGATTTCAGACTGGTGTTAAATTCTCCAGTCACTCTTAGTAAATGACAGAAGAACTAGACAGAAAATCAGCAAGGATGTAAAGGACTTGAAATCTTTATCCACCTAATTGACCCAACTGATAGCTATAAAATACCACAACCATGGTGAGCATGATACATATCCTTTTCAAGCACAGACAGAACATTTTACAGTGTAGACCATATATTGAACTGTAAACAAATCTTCATATATTGAAAAAATATATATTTTATTTCCAATCTGTTTTCTCACTCTAATGGAATTATACAAGAAATCAACAACATGAGGACTTTTTAGGAAAACCTAAAATATTTGAAAATTAGGCAAAATGCTTCTAAATAATCCATGAGTTTCTTTACCTTCTGAAGAAATCAAAAGAAAATTCAGAAAATATATTGAAATGAATAGAAATGGAAATATAAGCTATCAAATTATATGGTGTATAGCTAAAACACTGCTTGGAGGAAAATTTATGGCTTTAAATATTTGTATTATTAAAACCGGACAGGTCTCAAATCAATAAATTAACCCTATACCTTAAAAACATTAGAAAAAGGAAAGTAAATTGTACTCAAAGCATTCATTAGAAAGAAGTTAAAAAAAGATCAGACTGGAAATCAATAAAAAAGGAATATAGAATAATAGAAAAGCCAGTGAACCCAAATGTTCATTCTTTGAAAAGGCCAATAAAACTAGTAAACCTTTCATTAGAGTAAGAAAAAAAGTGAGGAGACCCAAACAATTAATCAGAAAAGGAAGATGGGATCTCATTATCATAACTTAAGAGACATTGAAAGAATTATATAAAGGAATATTATGAACAGTTTTATGCCACTTTTAGACATTGACAAGATGATTCTTAATGTTCAAGAGGAAATTCAAAGGATCCTGCCTAGTCAAAACAATTTTGGGAAAGAGAAAAGTAGAAGCCTTATATTACCTAATTTCAAACATTATTATAAAACTACAGTAATTAAGACAGTGTGGTATTGGTGTAGAATCAATGAAACAAAATCCCAGGATTTAAAGTCCAGAAATCCTAGTATTTGTGGTCAATTGATTTTTGACTAAGTTGACAAGGCTATTTAATGGGAAACTTAAAGTATTTTAAAGAAATAGTTCTAGGAAAATTAAATATCTTATGCAAAATAAATAACTTCAACCATTGCACCATACTATGTACATAAAAAGTAACTCAAGCCAGGCATGTTGGTGCATGCCTATAATCCCTGAGACTCAGGAGGCTGAGGTAGAAGGATCACAAGTTCAAGACTAGCCTCAACAACTAAGTGAGGCTTTAATTGACTGAGTGAGACCCTGACTCAAAATAAAATGTAAAAAAGTTCTGGGGATGTGGCTCAGTGGTAAAGTGCCTGGGGGTTCAATCTCCAGAACAAAAAAAAAAACAACCTCAAAATAAATCATACTAACAGACCTACATATAAAACTATGAAACTTAAATCATGTTTTAAAAAATCATAGGAGAAAATACTTATGTGGATTAACTAAAGATTTCTTAGATAAGATATACAATGCAAAATCCATAATGAAAAAAATGACAAATTAGATTTCATCAAAATTTAAATCTTCTGCTCTTCAAAAGTCTCCACTAACAATTATCAAGATCATTGATGTGTATACTTAAGATGAGTAAATTTACATATCTGTATTATATCCCAAGAAAGCTATTAAAACAATATGAAAGAGGTGCACAATAATATATTAGTTGGAGTACTTCTAAATGAAAGTGCCTGTGGAAAATTTATGAGTGTGTAGAAATTGAAGTAAAATTCAAGATTGAAAAGTTTTTTGATAGAAGTTAAAGAAAAAAGGCTGCTCTAGTCAGAGGAAAAATTAAAGATGCAAAGCTGAGGAATAAAATGTATTGACATGGTTAGGAGTGTAGTGCCTGGGTTAGGAGTACATAGAGTGAAGAGCAGATTAGGTGGGTTTGACTTTCTCCTAGGGACCATGTGGAGGAGCTAATTGCATAATCTCCAGCCCTTAGCCTCTTGCAGTTCAGACTTAAAAACTGTTTGCAAAACATCTCAGGTTGGATGTCCCCAAACACATCAAATTAAACATGCTTTAAATATGTCCCTACCCCTTTCTCACACTCTCTTTGTCAGTTGATGTCTACACTATCAATTCAATTACTCAAGTTAGAAACTTTATCTGTTATACTTCTGCTTTGCATCTCCAAATCTGATCAGTCAAGATGCTTTATTAGTTTATTTAGTTTCCTAAATTCTTTGATGCATCTACCTCTACCATCTTAAATTAGATATGTATCTTTTTCTGGGAGTACCAAATTGATCTTATAGGTAGTTTCCTTGTTTACAGTCTTGTCTTCTTCAAATATATTTCTATAATATAGTTTTTAGTTATTACTTTGAATTCAGACCTAACCATGCCATTCCCTTCAATTGCTTCTTATCACTGAAAATTGCTAAAGCAGATCCTTTCTATTTTCCATACCATGCCTATCAAAATTTGTACACTTACCTCTTTAGTCTATCTCAACAATTTTTACCATTTTTTTTACCCTGTCTTGCCTTTATGATTTTCATGTCCACTTAACCTTTACTCATAACTGCCAACTCATCACCTCCAGGGAGCTCTTTCTGAACTCCATCTCCTTTGAAGCTCAATTAGATGGTCTTCTTTTCATGTTGGGCATTTCTTTATTAGTATTTATTTCATATTGCTTTATAATAAGCAGTTTATACGTCTTTCTGTCTCTCTCCCTTTACATGAATCCCATGAAAATAAGGCTTGCATCTTTTTCATTTTTGGAATCCAAGAGTCTACCACTGTGTCTTACATAATAAAGAAGAAACATATAACATATTTACAGAATAAAGTAGTGGACGGAAGGAGGAAAATACATAATTGCTGACAATGCAGAGAGGGAGTTGGTGCAGGGAGGAGCAGGAGGAAATGCATCTGTTTAGAAAGGTTCTTAACAATCAGACAAATAGAACATATTTTGTAAAATTTTAAGAGTTGATAAAGTTTTAGTGATTTTATGCTTTACAAGAAAAGAATCAACACACATAAAGCAAAGTGAATTTAATATTGTGCCACAGGCAATGGTGGACCTGAATGGGAAACATGGCACTGTGTTCTGGGCTCAGCATGTCTGGTCGCCTCCACATGAATTGCCAATCTCACTGGTGAGTGACAGCTCAATAGAATGCTGGGTCGAGGAAGATTTTAATACCATATCTGTCTTCTGTGGAAAAGATATCCACTGTCAATTTTCAATATCCATCTTGGGTAAAGGCAGGTGGTATGATTTTGTGAGGTTAGAATATTTCCTAAATCTGTCATTGGCCTTGTCCTGTTTGAGACTTTCATAACTTGGGGACATAAAAAACATACTTATTTAAATTGTAGATAGTACAAAAAATAGGAGAAATATAAATACGTTGGGCAACAACCATGTCAGAATAAATTTAAAGCTGGCAACATTGCTCCAATAACATTAAATGAAACTCGAATAAATGTGGAATCCTCTAGTTAGGTCACAAAAATCAGTTGTAGAATTCCCAGATGTTGGAAATGCAGCTTCACTTAATCCTGAAAAAATACTTAAGAATTTTATTAAACAGCATACTCAGTAGGAATAAACAGGATGATGAGGAAAGAAGCAGTGTCCTGACTAAGGCAAGTAATAATTCTGGTTCATTCTGTAATGACCTACCGTTAGTGCGAATTTGTACGTTTGGCATTCACTTTAAGAGGAACTTTGAGAAGAAAGATGAAACCATCTTTTATGGGAAAAGTTGAATGAACTTAAAGAAAACAAATGATGCATGACATGTTGAAGATGTCTTTGATTTATCCTTGATTTGAATACCATAGCAGCACTGGAAATGTGGATAGGAAAAAAAAAAAAAGGCTGATGTTTAAATCTAAGGATTAGAAGAGTCTGAAAATAAAACTGACTGTCCCCAAACAGTGCACCATTGGAGGTTCTCATTAAATGAAGGAGACATCTGCCAGGAACCCATTATATTACAGGCTTCTGTCCAGAGATAATTAAAAAGTCTACATCTAACACTGGGTGATTGGATTTTTTATGTGTATAGTTAGATGATAGAGCATTATTGGGATGAGATGCCAGTGATCCAGTTCTGGTCATGATTTTGCCACTTAAAAGAGTAGTAAGAGTGATTCTTTTAGATATGAATTAGATTATTTCACTTCTTTGCTCCATGTGCTCCACTAACTTCCTATTTCATTCAGAAAAAAATCCAAGCCCTTTCCATATCTTCCATGCCCGATACTTTCTGGTCTTTATATTTCCAATCTCACCTTCCACTTTTCCTGTTCCATTTTCTATTTGTCTCACGTGGAACTAACCTCTGGACTATTCCTCAAACACGCCCGATACACTCTTACCACAGAGAATTTATTTGGTCTGAGATTCAACATTTTAAAAGTGGAAATGCAGAATCTTTATTTGAAATTTTAGAATTTTGAGGCTTTCTTAATATGTTGGAAAATCTAGTGGGGTACAGTGGCTCACCTGTAATCCCAGCGCCTGGAGAGGCTGAAGCAGGAGGGTCTAGGGTTCAAAGCCAACCTCAGCAACAGAGAGATACTAAGCAACTCAGTGAGACCCTGTCTCTAAATAAAATATAAAATGGACTGAGGATGTGGTTCAGTGGTTGAGTGCACCTGAGTTCAATCCCCAGAATGCCCCCTCACCCCACCCCACCCACACACACAAAAAGAATTGAAAAATCTGATAATACAAGATAAAGAGGAACATGAATATTTATTAATGGGACACGAGCTTTCCAGTTTGCCACAGGGCCTGCCATGCTATCGCTCATTTGATTACTGGCTTTGATACTCTTAGCATTTGAGTTAGAGAGCCCAGTGTTACAGATGGTGCTGGTCCATTAGCAGTGCTTCATAAATACTAGTGTACCTAAGTATCATCTGGAGAACTTAAGGCCAAACTGCTGTGGTAACCCAATACTCAGATTAAGGAGGTTTGTACTGGGGCCTCAAAATTTGTATTTCTAGCTGGATCCCAGATGATGCCGATGCTAACCTTGAAGAGAACTAAACTTGAAGAACTAAACTTGAAGAATTGAGAACTAAACTTAAAGTGGCACTATATTATAACATTTGCAATTATAGTAGCTGCTTATTCACAGTAATATTCAACTTTAAACTCAATAATCAGGAATTTATATCTTTATCTCTAAATATCTATGTAGTTAAATCCTCATTATTGGACTTTTCATATACCAGTGTTAACAACTAAGCTTCACAGTCCTTTTATACCTTCGGGTTAGGAATTTTTTGTTCACCTTCCCCAGGGTGCATCACTTGCTTTTGACTTTAAATCTGAATTGCATTGTTATGAATTGGTCCTAGAGAATGAACTAAACAGTCATTAGCATTTCAATAGCAATTTCCATCCAAGTTATTTTGAATATGCCATCTGGTTCCAAATATTAATAACTTCATAGTAACAGAGCAACTGTGGCTGGTGGCTGGGAGGTGACAACGATCATCAAATAGTACTTATGGAGCACATGCGTCCCATCTTTTAAACAAAGCTAGATTAACGTTCAGTCTCTATAAACAAGAAGCAGAGCTGGTGACACATGTGACATATGGAAGGAATTGAATGACTCGCCCAAGATCACACACAGTTGTCAGATACTTGGTTGCTTTTTTAACAATCCTATACTGCTTTACCTTGAAAACCTTAAATGTACTAATAAATAACATAATATTCAATCATGGTTTAGAGGTAAACTACTTTTAATTCTGCCGAAGAGGAATGATTTCTTTTCTACTATAGATCTTTTTTTAAAAAAAACAAAACAAAACAACAACAAACAAACAAACAAACAAAAACAAAAAAAAAGGAATTGAACCTGGGAGCACTTACTTACTGAGTCACATTCCTAACCCTGTTTTTAAATTTTTTATTTTGAGACAGGATCTTAGTATGTTGCTTAGGGCCTCACTAAGTTACTGAGGATGGCTTTGAATTTCTATCCTCCTGCCTCTGCCTCAGCCTCCTGAGCTGCTGGCATTATAGCTCCATATAGGTTTTATACCACCTGTGGTGCTACTGAGCAGGGACACCCCCATAGTGATTGTCCTGCCTCTAGGATCCTCCCGATAGCTATGAAGCACCTACTACGGCTGCTAGAGAAGGAAGTGACCTCAGGAACTGGGCACCAAAATGGCAGCACTTGCTTCTGAAAAGAGTATGAAGGACCAGGGAATTCTTCATTTTTCCTGACATTGCTTGGCACAGTGCTCTCCCACTGAGGTCAAGAGACCAGGAATTAAGACAGCATTTGGGAACAGTGGCTGCTGACCAGGAATGTAATCCCAGGAACTATTTGAGATCTGTAATTGACTGGATATGGTTAAGAAATGAAGGCTGTTTCTCTTGAGGACTTCTTTCCCCCATTGAATGATGACAAAGGCACAGTTCCCTCTAATTCTGTGGGGATGCTCATCAAATGAATTCTCAGTGACTAAACTTCTTCAGAATTATTAGAAATACAGAGTAGTCACTGACTTACTCCACTTGTTCTAATTAGAGAGAATTTCAACTTTTCATCTCAGATGGACTCAAAATATAGATGTGTGTGTATGTGTGTGTGATAGAGAGGGGGCCGGGACTGGGAGTTGAACTCAGGATTCTCTTTATCCTCAGCCCTTTTATTTTTTTATTTTGGGACAGATCTCACTAAGTTGCTGAGGCTGGGCTTGATCTTGTGATCCTCCAGCCTCAGTCTCCCAAGTTGCTGGGATTACAGGCATGTGCCATGGTGCCCAGTTTGAAGTACAGATTGTTTTAATTAAAAAATTATAAAATTTTATTTTCAATTGACAAATAATTATTGAAAATGGGCAAAGGAACTGAACAGGCACTTTACATAAGAAGAAATATGATCTGTCAACAAGTATACGAAAAAATGTTCAATATCTCGAGCAGTTAGAGAAATGCAAATTAAAACTACATTGAGATTTCATCTCATTCCAGTCAGAATGGCACTTATCAAGACTACAAGTAACAATAAATATTGGGGAGGCTGTGGGGGAAAAGGTTTACTCCTGCATTGCTGGTGAAACTATAAATTGGTTTAACCACTCTGGAAAGCAGTATGGGAATTCCTTAAAAAACTTGGAATGGAACTACCATTGGAATCAGTTATTCCCCTCTTTCGTATATACTCAAAGGACTTAAAATCACATACTAATGTTTGTAGCAGCTCAATTCACAATAGCTAAACTATAGAACAAGCTTAGGTACTTTTCAACAGATGAATGGATTTAAAAAATGTGATATATACACACAAAGTAATATTACTCAGCCATAAAGAGAA
This sequence comes from Ictidomys tridecemlineatus, assembly GCF_052094955.1. Taxonomy (NCBI): domain Eukaryota; kingdom Metazoa; phylum Chordata; class Mammalia; order Rodentia; family Sciuridae; genus Ictidomys; species Ictidomys tridecemlineatus. Next base: position 132,996,842 of record NC_135483.1, on the reverse strand, counting down.
ATGAAATTATGGCATTTGCTTGTAAATTTGAGATTATCGTGCTAAGTAAAATAGACCAAAAATCAAAGGCTGAATGTTCTCTCTGATATGCAGATGTTAACTCACAATAAATTTTGGGAGGCTAGGGAAGAATAGAAATACTTTGGACTAGACAAAGGGGAATGAAGGGAAGGATAGGAAAATGGGAGTAGAAAGTTAGTAGAATGAATTGGACATTACTTTCCTAGGTTCACATATGAAGACACAAGCAATGTAACTCTATATCATATACAACCAGAAGAATGGGAAGTTATACTCCACATTTGTATAGAAGTTATGCTCCACATTCTACTGTCATATATAAATAAAACAAAACAACAAATAATTACATATATGTTTACATATATGTTTAAAATGTAGAATGATTAGATCAGGCTGTTAACACATATATCATTTCAAATTCTTTTTGTGGTGAAAATATTTAAAATCTACTCTCTTAGCAATTTTGAAATACACATTATGTTATTGTCTGGTGTAGTCACTATTTTGTGTGTGTATTTGGTGCTGGGGATTGGACTTAACTTCACTCATGCAGGGCAAGCACTCTACCATAGAGTCACATCCCTAGACCTTTTATCACTATTATGTCAAATAGATGGCTAAAGGTTCTTCCTTCTGTCTAGGTGACATTTTATGCCCTGTACAAATCATCTCCTCTTTCTCCATCTATGTTCCTCCCCCACCTCTGGTAACCATCACTCCATTTTGTTTGTATGAGCTCAAATTTCTAAGATTCCACGTATTAATGAAATCATGCGATATTTGTCTTTCTGTGTCTGGCTTATTTCACTTAGCATACTGTCCTCCAGATTCATTCAAGTTATTGCAAGTGACAGTTTTCCCCTTTTTAACCCTGAAAAGTATATTGCTGTGTTTGTACTACATGAAGCAAATTTTAAGTCAGGGGAGATAGAAGATTGTGATCTTGGTGTTTCTTCATCAAATAGTTTTTATTTATTTTTTTTAAATTGAGGTCTGATGTATCTTTTTCTACTATTAGCCGAAGAGTCAATAAACATTGAGCTGGTGAGAGCCTACTATGTGCCATGCACTCTTCTAGGCACAGGAGATCCAGAGGCAAACAAAATCATCAAACCCCTGCTCCAAAGGGAAATACATTTTAGAGAGGAGGTGGGGATGACTAACACATAAATAAGTAATTAAGCTAAACATATTTATTAGTAAATTCCTGGAAACAGATAAAATAAGACAAAGTGGTGGGAAGTAACTGAATTATGTGCAGTGTGCTTTATTTGGGGGTAGTCATAGAAGACCTCTTTGAGGAGGGCAAACAGAAGAACAGCATGAGCAAAGGCTCTAAGAGAAGAATACATTTGGAATTTTTAAGAGACCAAAAGCAGGTAAAATAGTGTGCAACCTGTACACTCAGAAAAATGAAAAATTATAACCCATCTGATTCAAATGTATGATATGTCAAGATCATTGTACTGTCATGTGTAAATAATTATAAAACAAATTAAATTTTTTTTTAAATAGCGTGCTGGCATGTGAAGTAGGAGTGGTAGGTAGGGTCAGTATCATGTAGGATCTCATGGAGAATGTTATAATTTTTTTTTTGTACACACCATGGGAAGGCCTTGGAGGGGTTTAAGCAAAGGAGTAACATAATTTATGTTTTAGGAAATGTTACATACCGGAAAATTGTAGAGGACACAGGTAGGGTTAGGGACAGTCAGGTTATGCTCCACATATGTATAGAAAATACATTCTACTGTATTTTCTATACATATTCTATACATAGGGCTTGATGATGTGTTGAACAGAGGGCAGATGTAGAATTAAAAGTTCTGTTCTGGCCATATGATGCTGAGATGTTGGCCATGTTACATATTCAAGTGAGGATATCGAAGGGGCAGTTGAGAAACCAGTCTTAAAAAGCCAAAGGCTAAAGCTGAAGTACAAATTTGGAGTTATCAGCATGTAGACACTATTTGAAGGGTAACATCGGTCTTGTGTCCCACTGGCTAACAAGGCCTGGTAAATAGTCTTTTCAGTATCAATAAACCTCACTAAGGTTAATGCAGAAAGGACTTAGAATTCACAGGTTAGGAAAATGGAGTAGATTTCAGAGGACTACATTTGATAACTCTAGGAAAGTAACAGAGTCTACCTAAAAGGAAGTATGTTTTAGACTGCTGTGGATGCCCAGGTAGGCTGAAGTTGTGGACTTTCTTTGATAAAGAGAAAAGGTGGTTGCATGCTTTGATGTACAGCAAGAGTTATTTTCTTATGTATCTTACTGAAAATGACATAGAGTAGGAACATAAAAATTTTAGATACCCCCAAAGCATATAAGTATTCAACACCTAAACTTCCACAGGCTTTGAAGTAAAGATGGTACAATAATGCATGGAGGGCTTGGTATAGTAGTAAACACTGGGCAAAGGAGACAGAGATATCAAGGTTCAATTTCCCATTCTCCCATTTACTAGTTTGGGCAGGTAATTTAACCAATTTTCTCATCAGTAAAATGCGTAGACCTATTTTCTTGTTGGAAAAATCGGAGTACACATTATCTGGCACCCAGAAGTCTTTCAGTAGTTGATTGGCAGGAATGGTAGGCATTAAAGAGACTGATTGGGTTAATGAGTAACTAATACGACAATGCATGGACAATTTTTCCCTTTCTTTTTCTTTTCTTTTTCTTTTTTTTTTTTGTAATTTTCAGCTGATTCCATGATACCTATCAAATACTAATCAGCTAAAGAATTCTAAAGCAAGTACTTATTTGATAGCCTAAGCTAGAGGTCTAAAGAAATGGATATAGGCCTTCAGTAAAGATGAACTAGGGAGTCTGCCTGGGGCAGTTTATCATGTGTCCTTGACCAGAGACTCAGCTTCTCTAATCTTCAATTTCCTCATATTTAAGATGATGAGGGCTATAGCTATACTTTTTTCACAAAATTTCTAAAGTTATAAACCAAGCACAGTAAAAAAAAAATATATAAAGTTTTCCCTATCGCATCCTCCCCAATTCATTTTGAAAGTTTGAATGCAAGGATAATGCCTGTTAATGATAAAATAATACATCTTTTGCATCTCACCATGAATTGGAACAGGCATTAAGATGGCATTGGTCTTATGACAAGAGGAAAAGATCTAGAGGCCTTGGCTGTGGCTCCTTCCCTTCCTCCGACTTTCATGGCTGAGCTTTCCTGCTTGTCTTGTGCAGTCCAGAACCAAAGGAATAATTAAAATTTTAAACCAAGTGAATTTCCTCTATAAACTGGGAGAGAATTTAGATGAAGTGGATATTACAGGCAAATCCCTTATTTTTCAGAGCCCAGAGGTTTGTATAAATCCTATACATACTCCCTTTTAACAGTATATTCCAGTAAGTAGAATGGTGCCTTAATAGGCTAAGTAGTGTGACTTCTAGGTTGGTCTCAGGGGCCTACCAGCTTCAAAGCCCTTAAGGTCCTGGGGGGATCCTGGGGCAACAACTCTATTTGTACATGTAGAATGGAAACTGCTGCAAGGTAGACTATGACATAAGGTAAAAGGGAATGACAGTTGCCTGTGTTACTATATATATATATATTTTGTGGGGGGGGAAGGCTGCCAGAAGGAAACCTGCTTATAAGTATCATTTCAACTACATTGTATGACATTTCCCCTTTAAATGCATTCTTTCTTATTTTAAATCATTGCTTTTTCAGAAATCTGTTGAAACTTAGATTCCTCAAGACTAATACATTAATTTGCTATCATTTATTGACACATTAGAGGAAATAGATGCAAGGGAAAAAAAGGAGGTAAAAATACATCTATTTTTATAGGTAAAGGATCTAATTTATGGTTGTTGTGTTTTGAGATGACAAGCATAAAGAATTCTGAGATGGTAGCAAATCCAGGTTCTCTACTTTATGATCTGACTTCTAGACAACTTTGGTGCTGAATTATCGTAGTAGCATTCATACCAACCAGAAGGCAAAGAGAAGAAAAAAAAATAGCGAAATTTGTGTCTCAAGGACTCAAATCCTGTGAGAACAAATTGTTCAATAAAGTGAAGATGTGACCATGTTCTGCCTCTTCCAGGGAGATAAATAGCTATGGTCTTCAAAAGGGGCCACAGGAAAGGCTCTTGGGTAAGAGTTAGCTATTTTGTGGACATGGTCCCAGGTAAGGAAAATATTAGTTAATAGTTATTCTGGGTAAATACCGAAGAATTTGAACAGGAAAAGTCACATGACAGGTCATATAGAAAGGTGTGTGTGTGTGTATGAGATGATTTCAGATGCCAGGGAACACTAATGGATAGCATAATGTGACCTAAAATGGTAATGTATAATATGGAATTAGAGTAATAATTTTGCCACATTTTCTGCCATGTCCTAGTTTTTCCTTCAAGACAAAAAAACATGAATTTTACAAATGTCTCATAATAAAATGCACTTAAATACACTATACTTTCTCTTGGAAAAAATCTTCCAAAAATTATATCCCACTTCCCAGAGGTTTTTTTTTTTATTTTTTATTTTTTCCTATTCTACTATCTTATGTTCATTTATTTTCCACAGTGGATACTCTACATTAGGTCATTCTCTTCCCTGGACTAATTTCACTGTATTTATTCCTGATCTCAAGAATTTTTCATGCTTTCCTAATGTCTAGGAGGTATTTCTCCTTTATTAGCATATCCAAATTTTGTTCAGCATTCAGAGCACAATCCAACTACTACTTCTTCCATAAATTTACTCTTGTTTTTCAGAAACTATATTTAAAATTTAGGAAGGAATTGCACACTTTTTTAAAGGGATAAATAGTAAATATTTTTGACTTGTGGACCACACAAACTTTATAATTTTTGAATAAGAGGTTCCCCATTATTTATTTTGCAGAAGACTCTGCAAATCATTTAGCTGATTTGGGGTGGGAAAGGAGTTCATATTCTATTAAATGTCAAGTCTTACTATAAAGAAATAGGATTTAAGACCGTGGTTTTAGGAAGGTATTAGATGAAGAGTTGGATTTTACACTTTTAAGAGTAGAAGAGAACTCAGAAACACACGCATATGGACCCTGGGTTTATGGTAATAGTGGTGCTACAGAGAAGTGGAGAAAGACCTAGAACATGGTGGCACTGAAAACAATACTGAGCAAGAGAAGCCAGAGACAAAAGAATATAGACTGTTTGATTTCAATCCTACATAGTTCAAAAATGGACAAAATTAAACTATAATGTTATGAAGGTATAAGTGAGTACCAAAACTCTAAGGGAAGGTGAATCATTACCTTTTACAGCGAACTAGCAGTTACTTCTAGTTGGGCATGAAGGGTCTAATTGGAAAGTAATATTGGAGAATCTTCTGAGAGCTGGCAGCGTTTTATTTCTTAAGTTTGTTTTGAACGCAATTTCTTAGCTTTGTGTTATATAGCTCATAGTTTTAAAACTTACTGTGGTAAAATTGAGCCCATAACAATATTAGGGATTACAATGCCCTCATTCATAAAATAGGTTGGTAGTTAAGATATTCTTTAGATATAGAAATCTCTATTGATAAACTTCTCAAACTAGAAACTTTCCTATATGTGGACTCTGCTATTAGAGCAAAAAGGCATCCCTCCCAGCTTCCCTGTGCATTAAGAAATTTCTTTGAGTCATCATGTTTTTGTCTTGTTTAGGGACCCTGTGATTTTGTGCAAGCCTTGGTAGCCCTCATGAAACAATTCCCTGGAGCCACTATGCACCTTGAATGCACCAAGCAGAGTCGCCCACATGACAAGTATCTTAATGACAATTCATTACTAAAAATTCTGAATCTCTTCACTTGTGGCTTTGATTTGGGGTTCATGTTTGGAACCACTATTTGTTTTTCTTTCTCAACATCTTACTAGGAACTACGTGTCATTGGTTTCTGCTGCTATATCTATTATTTCCTTCCTTCTGCTTTAATTTGTGCTTAGTCTAATGTGTTTTTCTTTCTCTAGTTCCTTAAGGTCAAAGCTTAGTTCATTGATCTGAGACCTTTCTTCTTTTCTAACATAAGCATTTAATGCTATATATTTTACCCTAATCTCTGCTTTAGTGATATCTTCCAAATTTTGATCTATTGTGTTTTCATTTTCATTCAATAAAAAATATTTACTAACATCTCATGTGACTCCTCTTTGACCCCTAAGCAATTTAGAAGTGTGCTGTATAATTTTCAAATATTTGGGGATTTTCCAGATATCTTTTGTTAATGGTTTCTAGGTTAGCCCTTTTATGATTCAAGATCATACTTTGTATTATTTCAATTCCTTACAGGTTGTTAAGGTTTATTTTGTGGCTCAGTATATGGTCTATTTTGGTAAATGATTCATGTGTACTTGAAAAAAAACCTCTGTTGTTGGGTGGAGTGTTCCACAAATGTCAACTAGGTCAAATATAGTATAGTATATTCAGAAGGGTGTTAGGTCTTCAACTGTAATTGTGGGTTTGTGTATTTCTCTTAAATTCAATTTTTTTAAATTACAGTAAAATATATCTAACAAAATTTACCATTTTAAGTGTGTAGTTCAGTGGCATTACATAATCTTCAGCACTATTTACTCCCAAAGCCTTTTTATCATGTCAAGCAAATCCTCAGCCCTCAAGGAGTAAATCCCTACTTCCCTCTACCCTCAGCTTTGGTGACCTCTAATGTATTTTCTGTGTGTAAGAATTCTAGAAATTTCCTACGAGTAAAATCAGGCAATATTGTTCCTTTTGTCTTTGCTGATTATACTTATCATAATGCTTTCAAAGTTCATCCATGTTATAACATGTATCAGAACTTCATTGTTTTTAATGACTAAGTAATATTCCCTCCCTCTCCCTTTCTGATGTGTATTTTATCAGTCCATTCATCTGTTGAAGTATATTTGGATATTATTGTTTCCAGTATTTGGCTGTCCTAAGACTTTAAACATGAACATTGAAATGTAAGTGTCTGTTCAATACTTTGTTTTAAATTCTTTTGGGTATATAAATAGGGGTGCTTTGTGTTACTTTAGCATTTTGAGGAAACACCAAACTGTTTTCTATAGCAGCTGCATATCTTTAGATTCCCACCAGCAATATATGACTGTTTCCATCTTTCCATAGCCTCACCAATGTTAATTCCTTTCAATTTTATCCAAGTAGATGTGAAATGGTAGTTCATTGTAGTTTTGATTTTCATTTCCCTAATTACTAAGGATAGTGAGCATCTTTTCATATAATTATTGGCCATTCATCTGTCCTTTTTGGAGAAACATCTATTCAAGTTCTTTACCCATTTTTATATTGGGTCACTTGTTTTTCTATTTTTGAGTTTTAGGAGTTCTTAGCAGATACATAATTTGCAAATATTTGTCTTAGCTTGCCTTTTATTTCTCTCAACATTGCCCTTTGAGGCACGAAGCTTTTAATATAAGAAAGTCCAATTTGTTTATATTTATTTTTGCTCGTGTTTTTGTTGCCATATCAGAAAATCTAGTGCCAAATGCAGGGTTATAATTTACCCCCATGTTTTCATCTTAGAGTTTCATGGTTTTAGCTCCGACATTTGAGTCATTGATCCATTTTTAGCTAATTTTGTTGTATGTGGTGTGAAATAGTTCACCGAAAAAACTGTTTAAAGATGGATCAAATTGCTACAGATCCCAAGGGAAAGAAACATAGCCTACATTTATCAACAGGTGGCATGTCAAAGAATTTGTGGCTGTGTTTTACAACAGATATGTGGGCAGAAACCGATATCAAACCTAGGAGACAGAATCATGTATTTGATACCCTGGATGATGACACAGATTTAATAAAAAGATATCTGAGGCAGTTGCTGAAACTGCTATAGTCTGCAGTGTTTGTCTTGATGTGCAAAGAAGAGGATGGATGTAGTCTTCTTTGTGTATAACATGTCCATTTGTTCAGTGATCACTTGAAGAAATGAATATGATTTTTCTAGTTATCTGAAAAATGTCCTCTACCATTTGGATGCATCCAAGAAAAAATGTTCAGGTTTTAAATTTTCAGTTGAATTTTTTGAACATTATCCAATTCCAGGGTAGTAAATACAACCCCCCACCCCCACTTTAAAGGGACACTCTTTTATATATGCCTAGTGTTCACAGCTGCAAAATTGTGCCACAACAATAAGACTGATTGCACACTCAAAATGACCAGGGGCTGCAAAATAAGTAAATAAATAAATATGCTCCTGTTTAAAAATGCCTTTAAATGCTTCCAATTTATGAAATTGCTCAAATTTGCTTATTCTACATGAGAAGTAAAATGCAGACAATTAAGCCTTGATAGTCAGATTTTTTGATATTGGAGTGGCTTATAAAAATTGTAGAATGTCTTCAGGAAAAGAACTGATTGTGATTGATTCTGAAGTCTGTTTGATCTTTAGTTCATTTTACCAGGGGAAATGAAAGAAAAGGGAGGGAATTGCCTTTCCCTGGGTGCCAGGTACAGAACTGAGTGGTTTTGATCTCTTATCTCATTTATCCCCTCAAACAACCCTCTGTGGCAGGTGTATTATCAGCTCTACTTTTACCGCTAAAGAAATGAAGACTCAGAGAGACCAAGTAACTTTCTTCAAGTGACACAGAGTAATTTTCACAGATAGAATTTGAACCCATGGTTTGTTCTGCTGCAAAGCCCTTGCTCTTTCTGGTATATTAAAATGCCTCTGGAATCAGAAGCCTGTCCACAGCAAGAACTTGAGAATTTGGCAATGTCCCCTTTGTTATGAAAGTAAGGATTGTGAGGCGTTAAAAGTGTTGTTTATTAAATCTAATATATAATTTTACATTGCTTGCCTTTTAGGATCATGAATGTTTCATACCTCTACAAAAATGCGTGTAACAGTGAATTGACACAATTAACATTTTTCACATTATTCCTGAGATTGGCCCAGAATCACAGGTTAAGAGGACATGCTTTAGCAGTAAATGAGCATGATCCTCAGGTATCTTGGAATTTCTGCTACAAAAATAGGATAGTGGGGAAAAAAAGCAAACTGGGGTGGTGGAAGCTGCAAAGAGCACAAGCTGGGTGAAATGATCGGATTTTAGTGCAAGCCTTTGTGTGGGGAAGTGAACAGTCTACTATCATTTCCTGAGATGATGCAGGCCAGTGTCATCCATTATCCGATGGAAAGAAATTGGGGCAATGGTTATGTTCAACTAAACAGGAATAGCATTATGTTTTGATGTTGCCAGTCACTGGAAGTGGGAACTAGGCTACTAGGTCAAGGGACAGAGTCCAATCGTTTGTACTCTCACAAAAAATAGGCAGGAAATCAAAGACTCAAATATATGGGCTGAAGTTTAGGGATGAATTCTAATTCTGGAGTTGAACTGGAGTGCTGGAAAGGAAGTGTAAGGAAGAATCCTAGGCAGATGGACTAAGGTACATGGCAGCCCTAGGAAAAGGTGGAGTATCATATGATAGCAAAATGAGTACCTAGTGCCCAAGAGGTTGCATTAGTTTTGTTGTTGTTTTGTTTTGTTTTGTTTTTTTTTTGTACTGGAGATTGAACCCAGAAGTACTTTATCACAGAACTACATCTCCAAGTCCTTCCATATCTTATTTTGAGATAGGATCTCGCTGAGTTGTTCAGGGCCATACTTTATTTCTGAGGCTGGCCTTGAACTTGTGATCCTCCGGTCTCAGCCTCCCCAGCTGCTGGGATTACAGGCATGCACCACGGAGCCCAGCTTCATTAGATGTTATAAAAGTAATTCCAAGCTAGGCATAGTGGTGCATGCTTGTAATCCCAGCAGCTCCGGAGGCTGAGGCCAGAGGATCACAGTTCAAGGCCAGACTCAGCAACTTAGTGACTGACACTGAGCAACTTAGTGATATCCTGTCTCAAAATGAAAAAAAAAACTAAAAAGTGCTGGGGATGTGACTCAGTGGTTAAGAGCCCCTGGGTTCAATCCCTGGTATTAGTAAATAAATAAATAAACAAACAAATAAATAAGTAAATGTAATTCCAGGCTCCACTGGCTGTGAGTCATAGCTCACAAAATACTCAGTTCACTTACATGAGATTAAATTAAAAATTGAAGGTGTAAGATCTTTTGGTGCAAATTGGATTGGAAAAGGCAGCAGTTGAGTGGATGGAGTAGTAAATATTAATTTTCATTCAATCTACTATTTATTTCTTTGTTAATTAAGCAGTTACTGAGGGACTTTATGACTAAAGATATGGTAAATTCCATGATTGTTTAATATTTTAAAATTTTGACCAGTAAATACAACCAGTCTTATTGTTTTTGTAAACTAAACTTGTTTAATTTATTTGATCTAATACTTGTTTCTGATCAAACAACAAGCATATAAAAGTAAGTGTCAATTATGCAATAATCCCTTCACCTCATTAACAAATCCTATCTTTTATGATTACTGCCTCCACAATACTTTATCACTGTATATTTCAACTTCTCTCCTAGAACTTTCTTAATTTTTGTCAGCATAAAAAGATGTTTGAGTGTGTGTGAAACAAGAGTCTTCCTTTGCCATAATGAAACATTACATAAGTGTCTGGTATTTGTTGAATGCAATTCTAACATGTTTTATGTACAGTAACTTGTGTAGTCTTATGAAATGCATAATATTGTAATGAAAAGGACACTGAGACACAGAAAGTTTAACTGAATTGTTCTAGATCACATAGATAGTAAGGGATTGTGCACAATCTAAATCCAGAATCTAAATCCTGACTCAGGAGTCTATACTCTACCACCATGTCATACCCATCTCCTTAAGTCTTCTTTATCTTTGTTAGTCACTGTTCGAGATGGAAGTATCATCCATGCTATCATATTCCACTTCCTCCCCATATTAGATCCAGATGACTCCTTTCTGAGGTTTATGAATCCCTTGCTATTCATTAGGTCCTCAGCTGCTTGCTCAATGGAAAACCTTCACATCCATGGGTGTCTCTTCACCTCTCTGATATTGTGAACTCTCCCGATATAAGGCATAGGTCCTGGGACGGCTTGCATCATACCTGCTCAGGAAGATGTCAAGGCTGTTCCACAAAGATCTGAGCTGACTGGCTTCAAAACACTCCAGCTTTTTCTACCACTCAGGACTCAGTTGTACAGCTATTTGGGGATGATGGTCCTAAGGGGTTGTGTGACACTGCCCAGGAATCAGGAGTCAATACCCCTTAAGATAAACTTTGGTCAATGACATATAGGAGATTTAGAACAGGGAAGTTAGAGATTCTGCAGATAAATTCTTCTTCCTTTCCCCATTTTTGAACTGTTCTACAGTACAGAAAGTTCCATATGACCTGTCTAGATGCCAAGGAGCTGGCTGTATTTGGTCAAGAATTTGTAGAATGCTCATAATATACTTCTATGTTTGCTTTCCTTCTTGTCTGCTTTATGTTCCCTTTCCCCTTTCACTCTTACTTTCATACTTTCCAATGAAGCATTAGCCTTAAACACTATTTATTAGGGATCATTAAGACCTGCAATGCCTGCAAAGATTTCTTCCATTGCAATAGGCTGATATACCTATGGCTTCACCAAACTCTTTTCACTGATATTACCAGTGATATGGTCATTACTAAATTGAATAAGCACTTTTCAAGCCTAATTTTTTTGAAGTTGCTAGTACATTTAATAAACTTAACCATTTTCTTCTAGTATGTCATTGTATATTCTCTCAGTTCTCTCCTTGGCTAGTCAATGCTGAATTATCATTCATGATCATTATTTCCTTAACTATACCTTAAATGATGGAGTTAGGCATAATTCTTTCTTTGGCTCTTTATTTATATCCTTCATCATCTGCTCTCATGTTTTTAAGTACTTCTGGCTTGATAGAGTCTGAATCTATTTGGTTAGCATAATTTTTTTGCTCTTGAACTTCAGATCCAGGATTTCTATGCCCAACTAAAAAAACACATGGTACTTGTGCTGTCCATTCCTAGATCTGTGTTGGGTTCAAAGCTTTGATTTGTACTTCAAGATCTTCTTTTATACTTAGACAGCTTGCTTTGTGCTAGGGAAGTTGGACTTGTTCTGACCATCACAAAGGGATTCCTTCTTCTCCAATGACTGGCAGAACTCAGTCATTCAACAGGCATAAAGTGGACATCCAAGAGAGGAAGAGATTGAAATGTGGACACTTATTGTTTTAGCATAATCTCTGAGGGGTCAACATGAGCTCCTGTGTCTCTTGATACAGGAACACAGTTCTCATTAGGTAGTCTTCTCTGTATAAATACTTTGGATTCTTTTCATCAATATGATATCAATTCTCTCAAAGGATATAAGTATTGTTTTCTCTGTCTTTCCCATGACACTCCTGTGGGTGGGACTTCAGTTTCTTCATGTTTCTATCTCTAATGACTATCTTAGTTCTTATCAGATAATAGTACATTTTCAACAAGTGCTTATATATTAAAATATATACTCAAAGTTATGTCAATTAGAAAGGGCACACAAAATAATACTTCCTTTATCTACCAAGAGTTGTGGGTTCATTTAGACACTGAAGACTAGCAGGTGGAAATAATTAATCATTAGAATTAATTAAAAGACAACTCCAACACTTCCAAAAAATTGACTTGTAAGGATATGAAGTCTTCTGTTTTTAGGGGTCAGCAGGATTTTATACATTCAGGAAAATTTTACTTAGGTCTTATATTTAGCCTCCAAGTCAGCTTGCATATAAAGCCACACACAACCAAACCTCAGAACACAATGTTCAAGAAAGTAATAGCAACAACAGCAAAAAGCAACAAACAAACAAAAACAAAAAATGCAATAAAATAAAACATTACCAACCTGTTCTCTTTTTAGTGCCTGTAATGTTATTTAAAAATAAGTTAAACTGACATTCTTTGGTATTCATTTTAAACAAGGAGACGACTGGGTATTTCCAAGTTTGACTTAAAGGTGACTCAGAGTTCTCTCTGCAGGTATTGAGCTACCCTGACCCAAGGCTTTGGTTTTTAAAGATTATGGAAACTGGTTGTGGTGGTGGAGTTGGCAAGAAAAAGCTGCAGACCATGTTCCTGAACTGCCACAATTAAAAGTAGAAATCCCACCAATGCAAATTGTTCTGTGTTGTAGTGTGTTGCGAATCATTTTGTCATTTAAAAGCTAATTAATATTTGTCCTGTGATGTAGCTTTAGTACAAATTGTTTTCTACAAAGTATCCCCAAATTATTCCCATCAATATAGTTGAAAAGTGCTGATTTTGGGAAACAATAACTCTTTCATAAAACTCTCATCATTAGGATAAGTGAAAGTGGTGTCACATACATAATACCTTTAAATTTTTTTAATATTTATTTTTTAGTTTTTGGCAGACACAACATCTTTGTTTGTATGTGGTGCCGAGGATCGAACCCTGGCCACACGCATGCCAGGCGAGCCCGCTACGCTTGAGCCACATCCCCAGCCCAATACCTTTAAATTTTAATTGTATAGTCCCTTGCTTCTAAACCCACTGCGGTCTCCTACTTAGAACTGATGTTTGTGATAGTTTATCAGTGAGTTAAGACATGTAAATTCACTGGAAATAAATGAGGTGACATTTATCTTGTTTATTTTTGATGCAGCATAGATTACAATGTGAATAAACGTCAATGGAGGGTAGGACATTTTCTGTACAATATTTGTATTAATACCTCTGAATTGGCAGCCATGTTGTTATCTGCCTTAGCCTTCTTCCAACATTTCAAATCATACAAGCAGTTTCCAAAAGACACAAGTCCCACACTAGTATATTATGTCAGAACAACTATATGATAAAGAACAGTTATACAAATTTTTGCCTTTTAAATTTATAATAATAATCAGGATTAAATTTAGCAAAACTGAGATGGGGCAATTATTAGTACTTGGGGCATAATAAATTAGCATATAGGTTTGAATGCACTTTTAAGGTGATTTTAATCTTGAGTATTTTAAACAGTAGAGTCAATGCATAATTAGATGTTTCAGAGAGAAATATTCAGAGAGAAATTACTCTAATTTATGCAATGAAAAACATTTTTGTTTTTAGACAAAAATACGCATTTCAGAGCATTTTCTGGTAGAAGTGATGTATTCATTTATTGAACAAACACATTGTACATATTTGATATACTGGGTATTATGGACTAAATTTTTGTATCCCCCTCAAATTTATGTGTTGAAATCTAAACCCTGTTTTATTATTTTTGGATGTGGGGCCCATGAGAAGCCATTAGGTCATAAAGTGCAGCCCTCATGAAGGAGGTCAGTGCCCTTGTGAGCAGAGGTCAGAGAGCTAGTTTTTATTTATTTATTTATTTATTCCTGCTATATGAGGATAGAATGAAAAGTTGTCAGTCTCCAACCTGGAATTGGGCCCTCACCAGACCTGACCATCTTGGCACCCAGAACTATGAAAAGTAAAGATGACTTTCAGGTTTCTTGTAAGAAAATAGAGTGGACTATTTCCAATCACTCAGCCTAGGATTCTTTGCTATAGTAACCCAAACTATAACAGTAGGAGGCCACAAGCCTCATTCCTCAGGAGGTGATAATGAAAAAGACAGATTTGATTTCTTTACTCAAAAAAACTTATATAGTATAATTAGAGAAACACACAATGAATACCCAGGTTTTCTACTTGGAGAAATGACACAGTATAGATTGGGGAATATATGGCAAATGACATGGAAGAAGGGGGTGAATGAGTAGAGGAATATAATAAAGTAGATACAAATATTGTTGAGCATCGAATAATACAACAATTCATTTGGAATTTCAACAATGATATTTTTGGAAGTTAGTGTCAAGAAGACCAAATCAGTGCTGAAAATACCCAGAGTCTACAGACATATATAGCTTTGGGGGAGTTGTAAAGACTTAGAAATGAGTATGTGTTTCTGATAGATGGAAGGACTCAATGACTTTTGAAAGTCATTTGTGCTAGGGGTTCAGTATGTATGACACTTGGTGAGGGGCATCCACTTGATGCAGAGATGTTTTTTGAAGAATGGAGAAAAGAGGAACCCGGTACCATGGGAACACTTTGAGTGGTTTGAGTTTAAAAAAGATTGTGATCTCTACTAAGGGGCCCAGTGTAGAGCCTTTCAGGATCCATCAAATTTATGAGATAATCATAACTTGCTGTATGACAGATTAGAGTCCCCAAAATTGAATTTGTTTAATTGCAAATTAAAATACAGAAATGAAATCTTAGTCAATTGAGGAGCAAAATATTGAAAAAAATTGTTCTTGTATGTTTTTTTATTTAGATTTCTGGATCTATTTTGCTTTTCCTCTTCAGTTACACTTGTTAGTGCTATGACTCAAATTATCCACAATTAATAATATTTGGCAATGCCACACATTGACAATTATTGAGAGGAGAATGCTGGGGATTTATCAGGATGGAACTTGGGACTTTGAATTACTATAGAAATTTTCCTTTGCATTTTCCACTTCTTCCTCAGACATACTTACTCTTTTGTTCTTGTTTTCCCATATTGACTTGAGAACTTAGCTCAGAAAATGGCTACCACTAAAACCCAAATGTCTTGCATAGTCTCCTAAATGTATTTCCATATGACTACTGAGGCATGTCTTTTGCCTCTTCTACTTCAGTCTGCTCACTATTCAATGGTTGTTTAGGTAGCTTGTTAGCATTTATAGTCTACATATATCCTTCTTGGTGAATTGTGTTGTGATAAGCAGTACTTCACTCTTGGTTGCCTAGATATTTTCCAGGACCATCCTGTGGGTGATTCAGTCTTGCCATTTATTGTAAAAAATGTGACACTTCTCCTTCAAACACATTGCAGATTCAATAGCACCAAGGGTAACGGAATGCCAATCGTCCAGCCTCACCTTCCTATGTGTATGGATTGTGTGTGTGTGTGTGTGTGTGTGTGTGTGTGTTTGAGAAAGAACTAACTTGTAAGAGGGCAGAGTCCATAATATTTCTTTTGAGACAGAACAAAAATAATTTAAAAATAACCCAGTATACATTTATTGACTAATGATACATTGCAGATCCATATTTCATATTCAGGAATAGATACACTATTTCCTTTCAATTATAGACAAAACCTCTTTCAGGTAAGACAGTATTTTACCTTACAATCATACAATGTCACGCCAGAGTCATTGTTCTGAGGGAACTGAACCTTCTGCCACTTCAACAACCCCTAACTGCTGACTGTTAACTCATTTTTCTTTCCATCTGATGTGACTGTGACAACAAACAAATTCCTAGAAGTGGCATTATCTGTGAGGGTGGGACATTGGGTAGCTGACCTTGGAAAAATTAATACAATAAGTGAGTAGTAGATGTCACTATAACCAGATCTGTGTTAGAGTCACAATTAGGAACATGAACTTTACTGCTGGTTCATAAAATTTCAGCAATGAGATTGTTACAAAAAATATTTGCTAGTTTTGTTCTTGTCATTTGTTTGCTTGAGAATATGATTTAGTACTTTTAAAAATTATTTTAAACATTTAATTTAAAGCAATTAAGTTGTGTGTGTGTGTGTGTGTGTGTGTGTGTTTGTGATGCATAAAATCAGTCCTATAGGCTTAAACTGGAGGAAGTTATTTAGGCAAACAGAACATAACTACTTAAATATTTATTCCTGTTTATAATGTTTGGTATTATTTTTCCAAACCAGTATACTTACCTTTCTAATATGATTTTATGAAAGAAAGTAAGTTTATACTTTCTAAATCTTTGCCTTTTCTTCTTCACACTTTTTCTAAAACTCCATTTGGCCATATTCTGTAATCTCTCTACTCCCATGATATATAATAATGTTGCTCATCTCTTTTTCATTCTTTATATATTTACCTTTGCTTTATATGCCACATTTGCCTTTCTCAACTGACTTCTTATTCTCTTTCTTTAAATATTATTAGTAGAGACTCCATCATACTAGGATTACATGAATGAGTCCATGAATCAAACCAAACATTGAATCAATTCAATTGAATATCAATCTAGCTTATTATTTTCACTTACTTGCTCAATTCACATAATTAATTGGCAAATTGACCATATATATGTATATACCTACACACATACACATGCACATATGTACACATTCTTTTATGCATTTGCATATGTTGTTTCACTTGTTCATTTATTCAGCCTTTCAATCCACATCAAGAACACAAAACTAAATACTACATGACCTTGCTGTTGAAGAACTCAACTTGAATGGCATATTGGTTTGACTGAGGAGTGTCTATCGTCTTATAATAGTAGTAGTAATAAGTAGTAATAATAATTTTGCCATTACTTATATACCAATCATTGAATTAAATATTTTATATGCATTATCTCATTTTCTATTTATGGCAATCTCATAATACATGAATAACTTAGGAATGGAGGTCCAGAGAAATTTAGTAACTCATGCTAAGTCACATAGTTACTATGTGACTGATGAATGGTGAGTCTAGAGTATAATCATGCAGGCTGAATTCCAGAATCTCATCCTTAGCCACTGTACCTACACAGCTTAGGAGGACAGACCAGGATGGCATGTGTGCAATTTTCTGTCATAGAACCTAACCTTTTAGAACTGTAACATGCATGTTGATATTGACAAAGGAGAAATAAATCCATAGGGTCTGAGAGTAGGTAAGGAAATTTGAGATTAAATATTTTGTAAATGATATTTCCAACACACAATCTAGAAATATCTGCATAGGTATTTAGTAGTATACTCTCATTTTTTTTCTAATTTTACATACTCTACTTTGAATTTTTACTTTAATACTTTAGAGAGATAAAATTTATTTTCAGCAAACAACTCAAATATTTAATCCTGAAAAGTACAGATGAGGCAGGAGTAAAAATTTAATTTCCAGAAATATGACATGGTCTTTGGAAACATTTCATTATGGTATCTCTAATTGCTTGAAATTCCATATCCACAGTTTTTTTTTCTTTATGATTTTTATCTTTGAATTTCTGTATGGATATTACAACATTCAAAGGCACTTGGTATTTTTCCTACTAACAATATGTGTGTATATATGTGAATATATAAATATAATGTATTATTAACAATGAGTCACATTTTAGATTTGCTCTTCTCTGATGGTCTTGGGTAAACTTAAAAAAAAATGTCTGGAATCAAGATTATTCACAGACATCAGAGGAGAAATTTTGCCCTTGGTGACTGTGGTTTTCTGAAAGATAGGACACAGATATACTCTAAGTTACTGATATACTTAGAATGTACATTGCTTTTCTGTTCTTCTGGTATATAGGTAAGGGAGGATGTCATCTGCAAAATGATCTTATAGTTGTGTGTTTTCATAGTTTTATCACAGAAAATAGGTTAGTTTTGTGTAGTTTATTTGCTTTTGTTACTTTTCTTAGAATTTTCTGTAGAATTTTCATTCAGCATTACACATTCTAATTAGACTATTAAGTGGAGTTTAATGTCATAATTTATTATGGAGAAAATCATTCTGACTATGTTATATATTTGGAAAGATCTTTATGGCTTTCATCTAAGACAGAAATCAAACAAACTTCACAGTAAGGCAATAAATATTTTAGTGAATATATATTTTACTCCAGCAAGTCAAAGAAAGGAAAATAGATTTAAATGTGGTGCTGAGATTTTCAGAACTGGGGCTTCAATGTACTTATGGAGATATGGCATATAAACCAAAAGATATTTAGAAGAGACATTGTCTCTGAAACATTTGTGCTAGGAACTGTGCCAGAGTTTTCTTGCCTGTGAAATGGAGATGATAATTTTATCTCACTGAAATTCCATACGACATACATGAGATTGTATGTAAAAAACACTTCTAGGTCAAGGTAGACACATAATATTCTTTCTGATACTAAACGAACTAACAGATGGTGGACTGTCCCCCTCAGCTGATATCCTTTTAGTAGTCTTGGTGCCTAACATGATTAGTGAATAAATTAACATTTGTGGATGAGATAGTAGACTACCATTGCTTTTTGAATTCAGAAAAAAAAAATAGACAAACAAACCAGAAGCCTCTAGGAAAACAGCTATAGTTGTATTTGGATACAAGTTACAAGTTGAAGGAAATGCACAGTATTTACAAGATAAGAGGAACAGAGAAAAAAATAAATCCAAGAGGAAGGATAACATGAAAAACAGAAATAAGAAGGAAATCAGAGAATAGAGCAATCTTAAAAAACATAGCTTACTTCTGTACACAACAAACAATGACTACTAAAATAACAAGTTTCAGAATTAGCCCTGATTTTTAAAATCATATGCCATGAGGAATCTCTAAAAATTAAAGCCTCAAGCTTCTGATGACTTGTAACTATGAAGAAAAAAACTTAAAACATATTAGTATAACATACTTTTCTTCAAAAGAGAATTAAGAAAAATTATTTCAACCAGCATTCTTTATGATTTTCATTGGAATGATCCTTTGCTATTTTTAATGATTGGCTCTGAAGTGGTAAATTGGGAAAGCTTTTACATCTTCCTCCCTATACATCAGCATGACTTCTTGCATAATTTTGGTTCTAAGTTAAGTTTCTCTGCCAGCTGACCAAGTTTGTGATGGATGCACTTAACCTTTTAGATTTGTTCTGAAATGAAATAGAAAATTACAATCTCTGTTTTACCATATGGATTCCCTTTATTCTTCTACTTGTTAATCTACAATTACATGGCTAAAATCTAATTCAAAGAGTAATTTTCAGCACAGTGATTTTTGGTCAGGCAACTAGGTGTGGCCACTTAAAAAACGTTGAGGACACAAGAATTAATTAATAGCCAGAGTAAAATCAATAGTGGGTTTAAAACCAAACCACAAAGCATTCTTAGACTATGATTCAGAATGCTTTTGATTTTCAGCATTAGGTGACTTTGTGGTCACTTGGTTTTTGAACCCGCTCTGTGTGTGTCTGACACAAACATTTCGCATGTCAAAAGTTGACTGACACTTTCCCTATATACATTTTAGTGTCAAGGCTAAACCATCAATGAACAGGAAGTCTTTCTCAAATACTAAAGTATTTGTTTACTGGCATCTGGTCTCTTCTTTGAGATTATTAGATTATCAAAAAGATGCTTAAAACCTAACTTTAGTTATGGGAAGAAAATGAAACACAACTATAATTTATTATTTTTAAGCCTCTGCCAATATCACTCTGATTTTGAGAGTTGAATAAATCATGAGATTAAGAAATAAGCTATCAAACTTGGCACAGTCTATTAACATGATGATCATCGATGGACTTGAATCACTCTTATATGCATATAAAATTCTATAGAGTGTGATATCATTGTTATCAGAAATTTAACATTCTTGCATAAATTTCCTTTTAATTCTTGGCAGAAATCCATTGTGAGCTATTCAGGGATGCTTTTTCTGCAAAATATAAAAATTCAAATGAAAAAGATCAAATCATTTTGCTCTATTATTATAATATCATGTCCTTTATGTATGCCATCGTTTTCAAAGCATTTTCACTGCATTATCTCATAGAGAAAAAAGAACACTGGACAAGCAATTGAGAATGATGACCTAATCCCAGATCTTCTGTTAAGTAGGCTGACCTTGAGTAAGTCTCCTACATTTTCTGGGCCCCCATTTTCTCATTCATAAGATGAAGTTTGACTAGGTCATACCTTGAGGGTTTTTTTTTTTTTATTGCTGCAAAATACTTCAAAAATCACTCCTAACATACCTTGTGCAACAGGTAAGGCAGATACTTATCTTCTGCTTTGAAAACGAGAAACCAGAAGTTTAGACAGGTTGTCAAATAGTTAATAAATGCTAGATCCAGGCCTGGAACACTAAAAATCTAATCCTGAGTGTTGCATTGTTATAGAACACCCCTTTTAAGGTTTTATTCATAAAACTGATTTGACTAACCTGGCTAATATTTCTCCTGTGTGCATTAATATTTGCCCCTTAAATGTCATCAATAGTTTTAAATGAAATAATGGGAAAGCTCTATGTTTATTTACATGGTTTGATAGTTGCCTCTGTAATGATTTCAAAGGGTGATCATATGTGAAGACGGGGGTTTTGTCTTGTGAAACCAACTCTGTTGAAGCAATGAGAACTAAAGTTGAACACTAGCCTCTTGTCCTAAAGGGGTACTCATCCCTTTTGCTCTTCCCTACCAAACAAAAAAAGAGTAAACAAATGTATTAATGTGGATACAGCATTTACCTGCACTAACTGCTTCTAGGAGCCATAGATAACATTTTTCTGCTCCCCAGTGTATATGTACCTAACACCTAACACCTCTGTAGGTAGAGGAAGATCTTGACTTTACACTTTCTGGGGTTAGTTATTTTGAACCTGTTTTGAAGTTTTAAATACATTTTACTTATAACTAACTTCTCATAATTCTTTTCATATTAGTAATCAACATTTTAATGTAAACATTGTGATGGCAGGAATCTATTTTGTCACTGATGTATTTCTAGAGCCTAACCAGGGCCTGGCACACAGTAAGCACTCAATATTTTTGGTAAATACATATATGAAAAAATTGTGTCCAAATCAATTCTTATTAAAAAGGAAAACAGAAACCTTGAAACTGGAATATTAAGTAACCGTTTGTGGATAGAAGTAGTTTAATCTGAGACTTCTTTCTGTTTTCTTTTTTTTGTAAGAGAGATTTTTGCTTCCTCCATAAAAGACAGATGCCCAGTATTCAAGGCTTGGATTTTTTTTTTTTTTTTTTTTTTTTTTTTGGTTGTTGTTGTTTCAACCTGTCAAGAAGTTTCTAAAATGAAAAAAAAAAAAAAAAAAAACAGCATTTACTTTACGTGACTACCATTTTAGTTCCCAAGGTAGTCTGTATTGCTTCTTCCTTCATTATCTTTTATGTCTTTCTCATTTTTCTATTTTTTTTGCAGACAAATGTAAAATTACATTTTTTTCCTGTTTCTCTCAACTTCTCTCCCTTACCAATTCTTCTTTTCTCCTTCCTTTTTGTCCCTGTTTCTATTATATTTCCTTTCTCTGATGGTGTGTTTTCCTCTCCATACAATCAAAATGCATTTGATGTGAATGATGAAAAATATAACTAAGGGGGTGCGGGAGGGTCGGGTACCCGGGGACCTGAACCCAGGTCACCATCTTTACACTACAGTCTGTGTTTCTGGATTTACACAGGTGAAACGTTGACCTAGAAGTACAGTGTATGGAACAAACTACTACAGCTTTAAGCTGTGGAGGTTTATCAAAAAAGAGCAGAAACAAAGGCAAGCAGATGGCTAAAGATGAAGGTCACATCAGATTGAGAAGTTTGTCAAAACGTGATGACATAGGTAATCTGTAAACTGTTATTGCGCCTAGCTGGAGGTGCTGAAAAACATTTTGAAATTACAAAAAACACTGGAGTCGCCAGCACAGAGGCAGGAATGATAGCCTGGAGTGGTTCTGGTCTATGGATGAATGCCAGATGTGGAAAGCGACATATCTGGAATTAATGATATTAAACATGCTTTTCTTTTATGCTCAATAATAACTCTATTATGATTGATACAAACCACAGACACTTTATCTAGTACAAATGGAATCGTCTGTCATTGACTATATTAAATCATCAATTTCTGCATGATGAGGATCGTTTAGGGTAACTAATCATCTGTCTCGTTCTGAAGTCTTTAAGGCTGATCAGATAACGTTTTGAATACTGCCTGAGCAACCATGACAATCTAACCCTTCCATGTAAGGATTGAGAGGGGCCCATTATGCCGTCAAAGCCTGTGGAAATATCACAGCTCTTTCTCTACATAATACCCTGCTGTAAATAAATCACTCTCCACCGCAAACTTTATTGATCACAAGCACTTCCATGCTTGTGTCTAGTGAAGTCTCTACAGAATAAAATGCTGCTTTATATTTTGTCTTGTCAAAATATTAAACGGCTCTGTCAAGCGGAGTCAGGCTAGCAGTGATGGTGTAATTCTGCTGTAGCCCTTCTCATCCCCTCCTTCTATCTCAGCTGCCAAGCTTACAAAGCAGGACTTTTTTTTTTTTTTTATAAACTTTCCAATTATAGTCTCGTAAGATTATGAAGCCTTAAGATAAAGTGTCCTAATTTAGAGTAGTGGAGTACTGAACTACTAGGAAAGCGACTGTTAGATAAAATAGCATTTCTCCCAAGGAAAAAGATAACCCGGTTTATTTATATACACAACTTTAATGGGCAATGAAAGTTAGGCTGAATTTTTTTTTTTATTTTGTCTCACAAATTAGAGGGAGGGATAGGATCTCAATTAATTTGCACCAATGAGCTGATTATTCATACTTATGAAATAATGTGTTATGATCTAAAACAGCTTGCAGGGGGCAGAGAGGAAGACTGAGTTAAAACCGAAAATCTACCATGAATAAAACACATGTTTTCCAAATGTCATGGACCGGTTATCTAGCCACTAAGTGGTACCACATACTGTAACATGTTTGTGGCAACACCCAGAAACAACAAACAGATTAAATGTGTAATTTACTGCCTGCTAACGCTAAATTTCCTGGGCAGCATATGGTTTTAATGCAATCTCAAAGTAGTTTCCTCCTTTGTCATTATAAAGGGGTAGATTTTGCTTTCAGTAGAGCAAAGAAAAAGACTGAAATCACTTAGAGAAGAGTTAAGATTTAGTGTACCGGGCCATTAGTGCTGCCTGGAGGACACTGGGTTTGATCTTTATTCCCTTTTGGAAGATCATTAACTCTTTTAGACATTTAGCAAATAACCTCTTCCAAGCCTTCCAAGAGTTTACACAGCACCGTAAGAGAGCATTTTGCTTCTGTCTTGCCTGTTTCTGAGCCAGATATTTATTGATGCTTCTGTTTGGTCATTTTTAAAAAGAAGTTAAGCTGGAAGATGAATTGATAATCCCAGACAGAGAATTTATTTTTGAGGCAAAACAATGGGATGCTACAAAAACTGGAAGTGTAAGTCTACCCATGGACCTCTGTGTATACCTCTGTTTTTGGCTGCAAGAGATTCTAGGGAAGAGAACAAATTTTAGCTTAGGGACAGTTTTAAATTCAGTGGCATATTTCAAAGAAGCAAGTAAACAACTTTTTTAATGCTCATAAATTTGGACCATCAACAACCTTCACTTAATTCAAGTTCTAAAACATCTCCATCTTCTCCTCACCAGTAGGTTTAAAGTATTAGATTGGGCAGTAAAACACAATGGCATCAATCTTCAGCAGTTTTTTTTAAACAATAGAGTAACTCATTAATCCAACTGAACTGTAGAGTCGCCTAAGTATCAAAAGCCATTTTCTTGTGAGTACAATGAAATGTGCAAATATTATATCCTGATGTGTGGTTGAAAGTATTTTTCTTAAAATTGGAGCCATCTCTGCCATATTCAGCAAGCAAGAGTGAAGTCATTTCACATGCTAGTTACACCTGGCCTCCTAGAAGCAGCCCCTGACCTTGGGGATCTCCAGGTTTATTGAGGGAGCCACACTGGCAAGCAGGTGAAACAGTGCGGTCGGAGAGAGGCGACGGTATGAGTGCCTCCCACAGCTCTGTTAGCCTTTGTTTGTACTTAACCATGAGATGTATGTTAGTTATTTCTCATACAGCAGTTTAGCAGACATCTGTAGTTTATGCTTGCTAATATTTTTCTACCAGCTCCTTGATTTTTTTTCCCTTCTCTGATCTCAAGCCAGGTGGCATTGACCATTTTTGCAACTTCACCTGATGTAATGCAGGGGTATAATGCAGGCCTTGTCATTATGGGAACTTCTGGCTACAATTATTCATTCAGGGACGAATGGTCATCACACAGGAAGGGCAAATCGAGTTTTTACCCAGTCAGGATGGTTTCCTAGTGCATATTCCTAACCATGATGCTTTCCTATCTCAATCTTTTTTTACCCCATGTAGAGATAGGCCAAATGAGGTAACTGAATGAGTACATTTATTAAAGGTAAAAAGACCCAAGCCACTCCAGTGAGATTTATTGCTGGGACATTTACTTAAAACACTATTTACTCTGCTGATTTTCTAAACTGATATGCCTGGGGAGGTCCAAATGCCACCACTGAAAGAAGGAAGCCCTTAGAAAAGGAAGTCAAATATGGAAGAAAGATGAGCTGAGAGGTGAAGAAACAGAGTCAGAGTGAAATGCTACACAGATGAAATGACCTGGGTGATAAAATTTGATCCAATGGATACAGCCATTTTTTTAAATATCCATCCCTGGACTTTTTAGTTATAAGAGCCAACAAGTGGCTACTCTCACTGAAGGTAGTTTGAGTTAGATTTCTGTGCTAACAATGTAGTTAAAGAAATGTATACAGCTGGGTGTGGTTGTGCATGCCTGTAATCCCAGCAGCTCTGGAGGCTGAGGCAGGAGGATCTCAGGTTAAAAACCAGCCTTAGAAATTTAGCAAGGCCCTATGCAACTTGGTGAGATCCTATCTCAAAAAAAAAAAAAAAAAAAAAAAAAAAGGGTTGTAGCTTAGAGGTGTTGAATGTCCCTGGTTCAATCCCTGGTTATAAAATATATATTTATATATATACATAAATATATATAAATAACTTTATATATATATATATATATATATATCTTCGTTAAGACTCAGTTGGGAGGAAGTAAAGTACTACCTACAAAGGATTCCAACAGACTGCTGAGTTAGACTAGA
Source organism: Ictidomys tridecemlineatus (assembly GCF_052094955.1). Lineage (NCBI taxonomy): Eukaryota > Metazoa > Chordata > Mammalia > Rodentia > Sciuridae > Ictidomys > Ictidomys tridecemlineatus. Next base: position 132,971,200 of record NC_135483.1, on the reverse strand, counting down.
TGACAGAGACTGCAAGAAGGAGGCTCCAGGGGGAAGCTATCTCTTATGGTCTTTAAAGTAGGTCTTTAATTTGGAACTAACCTTGTATTGGGTCAAACACCTCACTATAATTAGGATCTAGCTGATAATTGTAAACTGTAATTTATATTAGACTGTTTTAGAAGAATATGCCATTTAAATATTCACTTTCAATCTGCTTAATGAATCAGTTTTTCCTGGTTTCTGGGTTCCCTTGGTTTGCACAGCAACCCCTTAGAGAAGCTGTATCAATCCTCTTTTATATGTGAAGGTATCATTGAAGGTTCTGTAGAGTAGCTCTTTTCAGACACCTGAAAGTGTTAATGCAGTTTCCTCAAGTACCTCACATGCTCCTGGGGAGCAGCTTACACTGTGGGAGAATCTAGGTCAATGTGCATGACTGAAAATAGCTTAACAGTGAATCCAATATGAATTGAAAAAATAATGAGACGAGATCCCAGCCATGAGATACCCTGACTGGTCTGATACTGGCTCTAAAAATCAAGCATCCTAGTTCTTGGAATGTTTTGGTCAGCACAATTTTCTCTCCTGTGGAGCTGTCTTTAAAGTGTCCTGGATACTTAGGTCCACGTTCCCCCAAAGTGGCTGCCAAGAAGACAAGGAATCCTGTTTCATGTACAGGCCAGATTGTAGTTTGGAGGAGAAATAAAAATTTCTACTTAGCTGACATTGCATCTTCAGGTGGTTTTAAGTTTTTATTTAGGATTTCACTATGATCCCCTAATGCTATTGGATTTCCTAAGACTAGTAATTTGACTGTGAAAAGAAAAATTCAAACTTCTACTGTTCTGAAATTCAGTAAACAGAAAGATCATGCAGGCAAGTGAGCAAAGCATTCTTTTTTTTTTTTATTTTGGAAAATAAATGCCTTCAGATGGCTTTGTTTATCAACTTTTAAATATAAAATGTTTAAGTGATTGTTATCACATTTCTGGTTTTTATTGTAGGAAAATAGTCTACTGACAGGCTAAACATCCATAAAGTAAGATTATTCTCCTAAGTAGAAAAATACTAGTTGATATTAACAGACTGCTTAAAATAAATATATTTTTTTTCACTAATACAATATAAGTGGTTGGCAATAATATCAATAATGAATGCTGTTCTATCTTTATGTCAGCTAGGCAGTGTCACAGAAAAGGAAAAACATTTATTATGACAACTTAAACTACTGGATTTGTTTTCCAATTAAAGTAAACAAGTAATTGTTGAGTATCTACCCTGGACCAGTGTGTTTGCAGATGCCATATTGTGTGCTAAACAGAGTTGTTAAAAAAATATGGTTGCTGCTCTCATGATGGTTTCAAGATAATTGCATCATTGTGAGTTGGGTAGGAAGGCAGAAATGCAATCAATCATAATGTATGGTAAACTAAAGTAAGTGCTAACTAGAGGTACAGATGCTGGGGAGGCAAAGGAAAGAGTAATTTTGACTAAGGGACCCAGGGATGGATTTGGAAAAGTAATCATGGCATTGAAAGTACAAGTGTTTAAGACATGAAATAGCCATTTCAAATTGAAATAACAAAACTACCAAAGGCAAAGAAGTACAAGAGTGTGTGTTATGATTGCAGAACACCAAATCTTGTATATTTGTAGTTTGGGAGTTGAGAAAGATTAAATTGAGTAATGATAAAGGTAGAGTGAGTCTAGATTGTTAGATTTTAAAATATGGTTCTGAGCTTTATTTTCTTCTATTAGCAGTGTGGCGAGGCATGGACAGGAAGTGACACGATTTCATCTGAATCTTTAGAAAATGACTGTTAGTAGTGTAATAATAGCACTAACATTTATTGAGTGCTTACCATGTGCAAGCACTGTTCTCCATTTGTGATACATATTAACTCATGTAACCCTCACCACAGTCCCATATAAAGTTTACACTGTCTTCCTGTTTTTACACTGGGTTATAGAACTATTAAGCAATTTCAAAATAGTCATACAGCTAAGAAGGAATAGAGAAAGGTTTTTACCTAAGCATAAAGGATTCAAAGTTCATGCTTCTCACTGCTGTGGTATCTCTCAATCTTTCCCATGTAGATGATGTAGTGGCTTAAATAAAGTACTGAAGGTAGAAAGACTCTTCAGTGGATCTAGGAGGATAATGAAGAAATCTTGAGCAGGATGTTAGTAGTGAAAAAAAAAAGAATACATTTGAGAAATACAACAGAGAAAGAAACAATCAACATGGACAATTAATTGGATATCTTCAATGAAAGATAAAGAAAATGATATAAAGTTTTCAAAACATAAGAAGATAATGAACGCCAATAACAATGCAAATAACAAGTGTAGAAAACAATGTTACTCTAACCAAAGTGAACTGTGGCTGCTAGGAAGCAGGAGGTACAGATTAGAAGGGAGTTGATAGTATATTTAGTTACTAATACACTAAGCTTAAAGTGTCTGTGATTCATATCTGTGGATATGTAAAGTGGACTTGGAAATGGAAGTCTGATATCCAGAAGGGGTATCAAGGCTAGAACAAGGATTACATATGTTTGCATAGTATTTTGTCTGATGTGTATTGTGGAGCAACCATCTGCCTAATTCTGTGCAAGAGATACAGCCATGAATAAGTAGATATGGTCTCTGCCTTCATGAAGTTTAGAAGATAAACATTAAGTCATACAAGTTGATGTATGACATATTTATTAGTTCCATGAAGAAAAACTCAATGGTAGATTTAGGCATTATTATGGAATCTTCTTTTAATTATGAGAATAAAAAAAAAAGTTTTTTTCTGAAGATGTTGAATTTACACAGTAACCTGAAGAATAAAAAGGGGTTATCTTAGTTAAGAATGCTGAATGTATATTCCAGGTAGAGTGTGTGGAAATTTAGAGGTTAGATAGAGCTGAGTGTTCAGGAAACTCAAAGAAGAAGAGAGTAGCTGAAGCTGAGAGAATAAAAGGGAGATAAGCTCTGAGATAAAATTGTAAATGGAGTCAGAGACTAGATCATACAAGGCTTTTAAAGTCATGTTAAGGGTTTTAGATTTTATTTCAAAATAGTGGCAAAATAGAGATAAATTTTAAGCAGAGAAGTAGCATGACAAAATTTGCATTTTAATGTGGCTGCTAGGAAGCAGGATGGATGATGGGGGTCATAAAAGGACATAGTTTAGTTAGGAGATTTTATCAATAATATTAATGAATGATGATAGTGACTAGGTTAGCAATGGCGGCAGAGAAGAAAAAAAGCAGAGGTAGAATTGAATGATTGCTGGTGAATCTTAGATGGAAAATGAGAGAGGAAGAGAGGTGAAAGATGACTTTCAGTTTTCTTATAAAAACAATTAAGTAGGCTATTTCCAGTCTTAACTAAGTAGATAGAGAGGTCATTGTCCCAGACTAGAAGAATCTAAGCATATTTGGAGCTCAGTTTTTGAAGATGTCAAATACTTATAGAAATTCTAATTGGAGATAATATAGGTATAGCTTATAAGGTTTTTGAAACTCAGAATGTGGGGTTTGGACAGTTATAGAGATATATATTTGGAAATATTCATGCACACATGTATAGATATAGCATGCAGAAGGTATTTAAAGCCATGACAATTAGCGAGGTCATTAGAATAAATTGGGGAAGTGAAAATGGTATCTGAATCAAGATCTGTAAAGCATTAACATTTAATACAGTGTAGAAAACAAGGTTACTCTAACCAAAGTGGAACTTAGAATTCCCTAGACATATGTACAGTAAATTGAGAGAATCTGGTATCATGGAAGTCAAGCAATATAGAGTTGTGTCTGCATGCTTTTGATAAATCAAGAATGATGAGTGCAAAAAGTATCCATTAGATATAACATTGGATATCAGAGGTGATCCTAAAGGAAATAGTTTGATGTGGTGTGGTGAGATCCCACGTCAGGTTGGATTGCACCGAAACCTGAGTGGGTGACCAGAAAGTGGGAGGACATGTGAATAGGCAAAATTTTCCAGAAGCTTGACTGTAGAAAAAAGAATTAAAGTAACTGCTGAAAGGAGAACTGGGAAAAGTGGAAGTCTTTCTTTTTTGTTGTATTTGACTTTTTTTTTTTAAGTTGGACACAATATCTTTATTAACTTATCTTTATGTGATGCTGTGGGTCATACCCAGGGCCTCACGCATGCTAAGAGAGTGCTCTACCACTGAGCCATAACCTCAGCCCATGTATTTGACTTTAAGTGCAGAGAGTTAACCACATTTGAATGCCTAGGGCGAGAGTTCAGTAAAAAGGGAGAAGTTAGATAGAAAAAGAGGTGGAAACAGAAGCAACAAATCTCGGGAAAAGGCCAGCACTGCTGAGATCTTAAATGTGGGTGGGAAGTGGCCTATATTGCAGGGCAGTGTCAACTCTGTTGTAAAAGAAGTGAAACAGTATGGGTGGGGCAGGTATAATGGATTTAGAGATTTGATGGTGGGATGATAAAGGCATTTCTACCTTCTGACTTATTTTTGCCAAACGGAATTATGAGGCAAGGTCACTTGCTGAAGTGATGAAGTAGGAAAACCTCTGAGAATAAATGAGGTGACATAATTCTAGAATGTATGGTAAATGGAAAATGTTAGGAGATCAGAAACATTAGTGAATGTCCATGTTTAAAGTGTCAGAAGAAGAAAATAAAGGTATTCAGAAGCAGAAAAATAAATGGACTCAGAGGCAGAAGAAGAGCAAAGAACCCAGGTTGTATCAGAAAAGAGAAAAATAACCAGAAGTCTGCAAAGGGAGTGTCAATATCAGATGCCCTGAAAAAAAGCAACTGGGAGCCTCATATTTGTTCTTAAATTTTATTAAACGACAAATACTGTGCTAAGTGCTACACATGCATTAATTCATAACAAAGGCTATTAAAAGTTAATATTATTTGTAGAAAGATTAAATGTCTTGCCTGAGCTTAAATAGCAAAAAGTAATACAGTCAAGTTTATGATAAAGAAAGGACAGAATCTGAGGCCCATAAACCACATACTGTGTGAAAAGGCTAATTAATATATATTGTGCCTTTGTTATTAGCAAGCATTTTGTTAAGCATTTTATTTATGTAAGGGCTTGGATTACTATGGGAAATAGGAACAATCAATTGAAGATAAATAAAAAGAGAGCTCAACTGTATTGGCACTTCACTAAGGTAAAAGAATAAAATATGTTCCCAAACATCCTAAGGAAACCCATAGTAAGAACCCATAAAGCACATTATTTATTAAGTTCTCATTCTCTAAATACAAAATTGAAAGATGGGAAGGGAATAAGATAGAGCTAAACTAACAGATTCTCTGACCTGTAGTAATTTATAAACTATGACTAACTCCATGAAGTTAAAGAACAATGGGACTATCATTAAAAATAAATACATGAATAAAATATTGATATTACATAAATAAGAAGATAGTGTCCAGCAAATAGGACATTTCAGGAGTTGGCTGCTTAGAAAAACTCAAGATTAGAATACTTCTGCTCTGTAGTTGGGTGATATGATGTAATTCCTGAAGCAACATAGCATTTTTGCCATGTCTCTTTATGGCAAAGATTTGAACTATATTATAGAATATTGCTTATGTTTTATAACAGAGGCCAGGGTGAAATACTGTTGGTATTGTAGTCTGACTTTCCTGGTTTAGAATATAGGACCATATGTAAATGAAAGTAAACTGGGAGCAATATTTATCACTACATTATATCTATAACTCTATCAATATCTATCATCTATATTTCTGCCTTGTATTTTTCTGTCTCTCAGAAACTTACCATAGAAATGCCTCTGTAAATACATTGGCAATGCCTTTTAACAACTGCAGGCATTGTGTTTCAGTTTCTACAATAAAAATGTTCTCCATGTTCAAGTATATGGATTGTGTTTGCAGAACTTGGTTGATTTGATTAGGGCAGATACTCAACATAAAAAAAAAAATCTAGGACAATCACTCTGCTAAGTAGGCAGCAGTATGACAGGTTCTCTTATGTTCGAGGAAAAATGCAATCTACTACTGATGCTCTTATTTGCTAAGGATTGGGAAGAAAATGCTTCAAGTCGACAGCAATTTTAGGGAAGTAAGGCTCTTCACCACGTTTTGATTAGTAATTGCTTATCATAAGCAAACACTTGAAATTCTTTTTTTTTCCTCTCTGAAATAAAATGAAGGCATTGAAATAAAGTAGGGATATTTATGTATTTGTGGGATGAATATAGGTTTTGTACAGGATAAATATCTTTCTTCTCATTTAGAAGAACATTTTTTTTTTGTCCATTTCCATCCCTCTTTTTAGAGAAAAGCAGTTTCTAGAAATGTTTGCATTACATAAAAATCCTCAGTGGAATGTGCTGTGTACTAAGGTGAGAATGAATTTGCCTGCCATAAGGAGCATTCAGAGGAGCAAGGGCTTCTGCCTCCAAATGAAGACAGCTAATTGAAGTGAGGATCGCTTCCAGGTATAAAGGCCCGACCCCACCACATGGAAATTTCTCTTCTGGTGACCCTTTATTCTGCAGCTAAGACCATCCTGATTTTAAGGCTGTGGTTTCTGATGGGTAGGAATGACTGGAAATGGCTAGAAAAGGAATATGGGGGCGATTTTGCTGTCCTTTCAAAATCTCCTTTAGAGCCTGGACATGTCAGGCCACTGCTAAATCCATCTGGCGTACCATTCCTGACAGGCAAAATTACTGTCTTGGAGTATGCCTTCACTAGGGCTTCTGTTTGAACTCCCTGGAAGCTGACATCCCCATAGAGTATGAAATCCACCACACTGGCTGTCAACAAGCTGGCAGCTTACGGGCTGTGCGTATTACCTGCTGGGCTCTTCTTCCATAGTGCAGTCTCCTGTCTGATGATTTATCCCAGAAAAGAACCTTGCAGATGAACTAGGAATGAGCCCTGCACCCAAATCAGAGTAATGATTCTGCTCAAATAGGTGTTCATCTCCTATTTTTCAGTGTCCTTAGGACAAAACCTAATGGACTACCTTCTAGCAACACACCATTTTAGTCATCTTTCAGCTAAACCAAAGGTCCAGAAGCAAAATAGATCATTTGGGTCTACTGTGTGAAGTGGCAACACTGCCGAGAGCAGCAGATCGATAGCTATTTATAAATAGATTTATCTGATTCATTTATCATCTAGAGTGTGTGTCAATGTGTGTGCCGATTGCATGTTTATGGACAGGTGCCTAACTGGTTTGGGATGAAATATTTAAATATGAAAACAAATAATAAGTGGAAATGATCTCAATGGAAACGAAACATAATTTATAAATATATAACCAATTGGAGAAAGATAGGTAATAGATACATACCCACATACCTCCAGAAAAAGAAACTGACATTGAGTTGAAATACGACTAAAGTGGGTATTTTGGAGGGAGGAAATTGAGAATTCTGCTACTACAAACAAGGTTTTGCTGCTCTCCTTCTCTCCAAACACAGCATCAGTTTCTTCCTTCTCTCTTCTTCCTTGCCTTGTGCTTCATAACACTTACTCCAGCCCCCAGGATTCTGCTGAGTGGCAGGGCTGGCAGCAGGGAGCAGATTAGCAGCAATATTTGAGAGACAGACTCCGGCTGCTTCCCTTCATCACTTTCCTCGCACTTCTAACTTCAACCCTTCCCCTGCCACCTGAAAGGCAATCAAAGATTAAGTGAAAGAGAAAAATATGTCAACGTTTTTTTCTTTTAAAAAAGAAGTCTATTTGTCTTACAGCTTGATAAAAATGCCCTAGTAGGTTATGTTTACTTAAGTCCCCCACCCTCTGCTTTTATAAAATTTGATTATAAACCCTGTGTTTCTGAAGCACCCAGCATAGACCACAGACCCAGGTTGCACTCACCCCTAGAAAATATCTAGCATGGAGAATGACAACAGTTTGTGGAGATTTTTTTTTTCCTCTAGTGATCCTATCTAGTTCCTAGGAGGTGGCTTTGTGTATCAGCATTAATTTTTAAGGAGATGTAGGGATGGAAGCTATGCTTCTCTCTTACATCCTGTACCTAAAGTAGGACAGGACCAATTTTAAAATATGCTGTCCTATTATTATCACATTACTCTTGTATTAGAGCATGTAACTTGACTTCAGCATAATTTTGTGTCTTTCTGGCGGTGCCTCCAGCTATTGATATTTTCTTTAAAAATCACCAGTTAAGTAGCTTTGAGCTACTAATAAATACTTGGCATTTTAATCTGTAAATAGGAATAACAATATCTTATAGGTTTGACATGTTTATTAAGTGGCATCTATATGTTGGCTTGCTTGCCATAATCCCCTGTACACAGGAAGTGTTCCGTCAATATTACTTTAATAAAATAGAATCATTCCTCCAACTAATAAGGAACTACCCCATTGATACTTATAGAATAAAATGTTACTATGGTAATATTAATTATTCATTTGATAGCCTCTTCTAGGAGTAAATGCCTTAACCCTAAATCTAAATATTATTGGCAATAAGCAATCCACCTATACATAATACTTTGCAGATATCAAAGACATGTAATTTCATTATCTTATTTTATCCTTCCAATGATCTCAAGACTTTTGAAGATGAGTTTACTAAAACTTCTAGAGCTTAAAAGCCAATCTCAAAGTCAAACATGTATCATGTAATAAAAGAAGGACTGGAACTCAGGTCTTTTGACTCACTGGTGATTTTAATAGAGGGAAAAACTGGTATTAAAAAATATATTTATAGCAATCAGATAGGTAGATACTGTCTTCCCTAGCTTTAACAGCAACCATATTCTACTGTGACTACTGGAGCTAAAGTTTTCTGAGTTGATACAGTTTTCAAGTAATTAAAAATTCATGCATGTATGTGTGGCTTTTAATTTAATCTCATATTTTAGTTCAGAAATATCTAGTTCAGCTGGATTTTCCTTGGTGTTGTTTGAGTGATGTTTATGCGCTCTCTGCACTCCCTCAGACATTTTATTGACAGCTTAAAAGGAGCAGAAATTTCAAAAATATAATGTTATTTCAAACGACTGACTCGTTTGGTTAGCACAATGCATTTGTATTCTAGTGTTGTAGATTGACCTATAAGAACTCTTCACCAAAATTATAAGGGTTTATATTGTTTTTACATAGTCTTACATTGTGAAGCTAAGGTTTTCCTGTGCTTTAAGGACATATATGAAACTCTTCTGAGCACTTTGTTACCCCTACCCATTTGTTAGAGTTCATAATAGTGGAGAGAGGGAATTGGAAGGCAGAAAAAGGGAAATTATGGAATAGATATGCAATATATTGGCACATGGAGACCAGCTACTTATTTCTGACAAAAGAGAGTTTTATTCTGAATAATTCTAGAAACTTTAAACTTTGTCCATTTTGTAGGATTAATAAAGTAGTTGCAAATTACTCTCAGTCATTGTCAATTCTGAACTTTTTCAGTAAGAAATATCTCAGTAAGATATGTATTCATTATGGTTTATCCTAGGAAGACATTTGGGATGTTTATTATAATTTATATTTCTTTTGAAAAGAAAATAATATCATCATTTTGTAAAGCATAACCTGTGACAATGTAAGGAGAAAAAAGTAGTGTGTAATTACATTGTCAAATTCCAACAATGCTCAAATTAATCTTCCTATTTGGCTTTGCATTAATCATATTTTTAGTAAAGATCTCCTGACCTTGTGTAGAAATTTCAGTAGTCTGGACTTTGTCTAAAAGTGAACTTCTTCTACAAGAAGCTACATGCTTGGTTGTTCCCATATCAAAAATTATTTCGCAGTGTTCATTTTTGAAAATCTTAAACAAAGATCTCAAGAAGAAATTGTTTCTGGATTATTTGCTTTTATTGAAAATTAAAGTAAAAAAGCTATTGTTAACATCAATAGCAACTCTTAAGAATTTTATTCTTGGAACAGTATGAATACTTTCAGCCCAGATGTGAAATCTCATCATATGTCAGTCATTTCACACCATTGGCCTTACCCTAGCCCTTTGGAGAGCTATGAGACTTTTCTTATTTTTTATTGGAACTACACCAGGAATTACACTAGGAATTATGTCAGTCCTGCAGCAATTTTCAAGAAGCCACAAGACCATGATCCTGAAACTTTGACTGCTGACAAGAAGTTGCTTAGAGCAGCAGTGTTATTAACAAGCCACCTTTGCAGCACCCCATCTGCACTGGAAGCCATCCCCAGCTCATCACCTCCATCTGTCTCTCTGTACGATGGGGCGTGCACACCAGCAGGCTCTGACCATGAGGTTCAGTGTGCTGCTGAGTTACTCATCAAACATCCCATGCTGTGTGGACTCCTTATCCTCAGTATTGTAGGCTGCAGGCAGCCAGTCTGTGCGTCTGATAGAAGTGTACTTACCTTCTTTTATAATGAAGGCTCTTTAGGCAGGAATTTTGATGGTTTAAGGAATGAAGATATTTTTATGTGTGTGGAGTGGGTGTCTCTCCAGAGGTTTATTAACAGCTCTTAGGGGGGTGGGGTCCCTTGATTTGATGCCATCCAGGCTTTGTTCTCTGCACGGTATCCTCTGAAGACTATCAGCCCAGATTCTTCTTCCAGCTTTTAAAAGGTCTCTGAGGACTCATAAATTCAGTGTTTCTGGATTAAAGTAGAAGATATGTATGTGCCTACTGTTCTGTTCCCCTCTGGTCTTTTCCTGGTAAAAGACTCTACTCTGCTGCTGGTTGTCAAGTGGTCTGCAAATGACTTACCACATACTGGATTTTTTTTTTTTTTAACTAGCACTGGAAATTTACTTCAAAATGGTGGGCTCTGAGATATTTCATTTTCGTGTTGTTTATTTCTTGTTTACTTGTGTTTTGTCCTCCACCCCCTGCCCTCTGCCCAACCAATCTTATCTTACTGCTCTGGGTAGGAATGGAAAATGTTAGTTAGTGGGTTTTTTTGTTTGTTTTTTTTGGCACATTACAGGTCTCTTCAATCCCTGATTAGCCCTTATGTAATGTAGGGAAATCTCAATGAATGGCCATAGAATAGGGCCATAAATCCTGGAAGTCATTTTTCCTTTGACTCAATATAGATGACTAAATGACGGTATAAAGAGAGTCATTATGTAGTTGGTAAAAATAAGGCATGATAATTGTGGTAAAAAAAAAAAAAACAACAACTATAATTTCAGATTTGGGTATGCCTTCTTCCAATTGCATGACCTTGGGTAAATTAAAATTTATAAGCCTAGATTTTATCATCTGTTTAATAGGGAAAATAGTCTCTAACTCTTAAATATCTCGGGGGTATTCTAGTCATTAAATTATTTATTACATATACAGGAATAAGCACAGGACACCACATGTAACAAGCAAGTACCTGAATGTGAGGCTGTACTACTATTATATGTCCAAGAATAGAACATTCTTCCACAACCAAATAAAAAATGAAATTGAATGATTTTTTCCCCATTTTCCTACTGTAGTAATATTTGGTGTTTTATCACAACTCAGTTTTTTGCTCAAAGGTAAAAAAAAATGAAAGAGAAAATAAAACTTTCCCTTTTGGGATTTTATTCAAGAAGTCTGTAATAGGATTCAGCGACAGTTCAAGACTTTGGGTCCTCCTGATGCATCTCTACCCATAAAGCTGTGTTTCCTTTCACTGGCATAGCACAGTATACCCAGAGGGCGCTTAATAAAAACAATGACAATAATCAGCCTGTTGCTCAGAGGAGGGAATTTAAAGATCTGTCTCATGTGATTTCTAGCGTTCAAAGCACCCAGTTTCTTGGTGAAGTTTCCACGTTGTTTGTAAGGTTTTATGTCTTCTTGTTTAACACCTGTCTTGGTCTTAGATGATGTTACCATCACTTTCCTAGTGAGCCTGTTCTTGAAATTAAATGTGATCAAACCTATTAACTAGCTAGTATTGTTAAATCAGAGAGATGGCTTCAGGTCATACACCAAATGGAACCTACTTACGTACTCTGATAAAATCTAATAAAAATGATTCCTAACATTGAGAAATTGAAAAAAAAATAACATAAAATGACATCCAAGTGAGTAGAAGTAGACTGGGGAAATGTGAAGAAGATAGGTAAACTGGATCAACGTCAATATTGTGGTTGTAATATTACATACTATTGTTTTACAAAATGTTTATAGTGGGGACAACTAGTCAAAGAATAGGAAGAGGGGGAATCTTTCTGCTCGATTTCTTAGAAATGTGTGTGAATTTTGCCAATCTAAGATTATCTCAAAATTTTAGTTAAAAATCTAAAAAAGTTAGATAGTATCTTAGTGATGCATATTTTTAAGGATTCTTCTATACACTTTCAACTGCTCGTTTCTTTTTATAGCACCTAAGTAAACTGATCCATGGTGTTTTCTTAAATCAAAACCTTTGGTTGGTCTATGGCCTTTTAATTTCATAGAAAACTGGATGTCGTGAAGTGGCTGAGCTACTACAGCTTGTTCTTTCTTTCATAGGGTCCTAGGAAATTGGGACAATCTTTGCTTTTAAACTTAAAAAGAATTGGTCAGAGGATAAATAGAATCCTCAAAAAATTTGCGTATAAAGCAGCACAGAAATATCTTCAAAGGAAGAGCATCTTCTACTGATCTATTTTTAAAATAGAATGATATATTGTGAAAAAATGTAAAATATTAGAGCAGCTTCCATCTTTCAATACTGAGATGTATATAACCATTAGTAGCAGCAGAATATGCTCCTGCTGGGAGCTTAAAGATAGTTATTTTCTGATTGTCCTCTCTGATACTTAAACATCTTATGGCCTAAGGTTTAATGCCTTTGTTTATTTTATATGCTATATTTCTTAATATTAGTGATAATATTTTAGGGTAAGAAATCATTTTTCTCATGGTAACAAGGATTTAAATCCACTTGTATGAGCACAAAGAATTAGCAGTACCTGAAGATCCAAAATGACTCTGGATCACTAAAGGTGGCACACTTGAGTGTTGTCGTGGCAGGAGTCGGTGACAACACATCTTTGTCTTTTAGATCTCAGTAGAGCCATGCTGGTTTTAGCCATGGGAAAGACAGTGGAAGGGGAGGAAACCATGACTTTCCAGCTGTGTTTCTGTTACTCAGATATTTACAGCTGAGATAACTAATCCTTTCGGCTTTTCTTTGCTTTAACAAAAACAATAGCAGTACATCATGCACAAGACCAGGTCTGATCATGGTGAAGTGTTACAAAAATTTGCTTTTACCTATGTTAAAGGAAAAAGGAAGGAGAAAAAAAAGCTTTATTTTGGTTACCTAGCAATTATTTGCAGATAACACTCTCCATTTTTATCTCATGTCCCAAAATAGACTTTCAGGATCAGTACAGATGGTAAATGTTACATTTTCAATATTCCCAAGCACCATTCGTCTTTAGAATTCTGATAAGTGCATTCTGAAATTCTGGAGCATCTATATCTGTTAATTTATGTCATTAAGTAATGACTTATAGAAAGAGACAGGGGCACTCATCTCTTTCTCTGACAGTAACTCAGTGCCTTATGGATATGCTTGCACAGCCCTTTACATGAGCAACATTCGAAGAGTCTTACTTTTCCCACAATCTGCATGTTGTTGCTTTCATCATCCACTCTCTGATTTGGTTTGAAATCTCCCGAAGTGCAGCTCATGTAACTCTTCCTGAAAGGCAGCTGCCCAATCAACTGTGCTTGACTTCAAGGAAGTTTTGTGGAAACTAATTATAGGAGAGTCATAATAATCCTCCAACTCTTAAGGAAAGTAGGAAAGTGTGGAACTAGGTGGTTATATAACAGCTTATTTACGAATGCAGTCCTTATTTTGGAAAATTTTTTTCTGGTTTTCACTGTACGCTTTTAAAGCACATGAGTATGCATTTGCTGCTCATTATGCACTGCAGTTCTGGGGCAAAGCTGGGTACAAAGAGACTCTGAAGGACAAACCCGACCATTCATCTGTACACATGTACCATGCTGTCTGCTGCGTGTTGTAGAAAGAAACTCTGTAGATTCTCCAATTGGAGGAAATAATGAGCTTAAAGAAACAGCTCCTCTGAAAACAGTTGGCAGTTAGATAATGATGGATATGTTACAAATTCCAAAGATATCAGCCAAGAAAGATGAATGATGCATATAAAGAAAAGAAAGCAAAATCTGCCACCTTTCTTTTAAGGGTAAACACATAAGACACTGTTCAGCACAGTAGTAACTTTGCCTGAGGTATACTGTATTATATAATAAATGATACCACATTATGAAACTACTTTCTTTTGGAAGGAGGTTAATAAGGAAGAGATTAGATATGGGAAGCGCTACAGAATGGAAGGAAATTTGGGGCCCAAAGTTTAGGTTTTCCTATGTGCTTTCTTGCTGAAATTACTTAACGATTACCAACCCAGTCCTCTTTTGTATGATGAACATCGGCAGGTAAACTTAAGACAGTGTTTACGGACATCAATACCATTGATTAAAAAGTAAAAGTTCTGTCAAACAGTAGTTTGATCTTCATGACAGCAAACAGCCTGTTTGATGTTTTTATTGAATCAATTGATTTTTTTCACTGAATTGATTGGTTGTTTTACTGTCATGTGGACACTTCCTAAATCAACATGTGCCTCTGTGGAGGTGTTTGTGAAAAACTGTGAATTCATGGATGTCTCTAGAATTTCAGTCTAAACATTATGAAACCAAACTTGCACTGAATAGATTTTGTCAATGCTAAAAATGATTTTTTCCTTAAAATTGAATTTTAATTTGAATCCCAGCATTCAAGCAACTCAGTTTTATAGACTGGCACATATTTTTTTCTTATGAGAGTCAGGGTGATAGTTGGGGATGTTGCTCAGTGGTAGAACTCTTCCCTAGCATGCCTGGGGAATCAATCCCTAGTGATGCAAAAAAAAAAAAGAAAAGAAAAGAAACAAAAAAGGTCACTGTTTTTCTTATCTTGTTCAAGTATGTACTTTGAATGTTTACTGAGTTGTTAGATAATACTCTACCAATAAAGGGAAGTTGATTTGCCATGGATTTTTTAAAGATAAAAGAAAAAGGAAACAGATACCTGCTCCCACTCTACCCACTCTCTCTCTGTATTTTCAATTCCTAACTTTCTACATTATCTAGGTTTTCCTGTACCTAAAGGGAAAAACAAATTTACTCTTCATTTCTGTCAAGATTTTT
Organism: Ictidomys tridecemlineatus; assembly: GCF_052094955.1. Classification (NCBI taxonomy): domain Eukaryota; kingdom Metazoa; phylum Chordata; class Mammalia; order Rodentia; family Sciuridae; genus Ictidomys; species Ictidomys tridecemlineatus. The sequence goes on along the minus strand of NC_135483.1, from coordinate 132,956,078 downwards.
TAAATGCCCACAAAATAAAATTTCACCCCTTCCCCCATGAATTTAGATTCATCAGTAAACTTTTTTTTTTTTTTTTTTTTTGAGCAGTGGAGTTTAGGCATAAACACAAAATCTGCTATATTCTGCCTGGGAAAATGATGTACTGTTGGTTTCCTATGAATATATTGGAAAGAAAAGGCATTTCCAGAGCTTTTAACTGTCCTAGCTTCAATGAAAAATTTTAAATACCACATCTCAGAGAAGCAAGATTGATATTGCTTATTTAATCAGTAGGACTGTCTCTCACAGGGCTTCAATAGGACCATTTACTGGGTGGACTGTGATGAGCCTAGAGAGGCCTGTTTATAAAAGCTCTGACCCTCAACTTCCAACAGACACTGGGGTTGTCCAGTACACCAATTTCTCCTAATGAGATTTTGTCTATTCAGCATATTCCTTCCTTCTGACACTAATGCGTGCCTCCACATTTTCTCCTGTGTCATGAATTCATACATTCTTCACACACCCATATCCACTTCACATCTCATTTACAACAGATACTTTTGTCTCCTACTTGATCAATCAAAGATATCTAAGACAAGTGGTTTTTTTTTTTATTTTCTGTTACACTCTTACTTCTACATACCTCTATACTTGCATCTTTCTTAGCACCTCAAAAAATCCATATACTTTTATTCCCTCTTCTATGTAACTATGCTTTGTAATTTTTTGTTTCTTCTGAATGCGTACTGATTTCTAATGACCCAATCATCACCACCCACAAACATTTTCATGTCTCCCTTAACAAATGAAAAAGATGGCACCAGCTGATGGTTCTCCTTGGAGTGACTATTCTTTTACTGCCAACTTTTTCCAAGGGGAGATTTACAGATCCAGTCACTATTCCCTCACCTGCTCCTCATTGATAGTCCTGCTTCCAGCAGGAGTTCCTTTTTCCAAGGTCACTTATGTCTTCTTAATTACAAAATCCAACAGTGTGTTATCAGTCCTAATTCCTGAAATCGCTGTAGCATTAAACACTCCTTGACTTATCAGACTCCTGCCTATTTTTTTTTTTAGTCCTTTAAAGAACTCATGCATTCTCATAGATTTAATTTTGAGCAGCAGGGATAGATGGAAAAAGCTTTGAAATCAAGCAGATACCCATTTTAATTCTTTATGGTTCTTCTATTTATGAGTTATATGATCTTGAATAAATTTCTTAATTTCTTGTAATCTTAGTTTCTTCATCTCAGAGTAGGGATGATAACATCTATGCATTAGATTTAAGTGAGACTGTGCAATATATCATCGATACTTGAGTTTCCTGGACATTCCCGAGTAGTTTGCTGAGTTTTCTACTAAGTGTTGATCATATTTTCTTTTGGTTGGTTATATTTACTGGCTACTGCCACCATAGATAGTTATGCATGTTAGAGCTGAGAGTCCTCGGTGGCCGTCACAAAGGCCAGCCACAGGAACCTGGTTGAGATGGGAAGCTCTGAACATCTGACTCAGAAGAGGCAGTGGATACTGCTTTCTGGAAGTGACTCATGGCTATGCCTGTGATACCTGACAAATGTCCACTCTAGTTCTATTTTATGTTTTCCTCTTTTTTCTTGCTTTGTGGGTTGGCTAATTCCCAGCTTCTACCCTTCACTTTTCTTTTGGAACCAACAAAAATTTGGAGTTTCAATTTGGGTCTATTCTTGACTTTCTCCTTAGCTCAAACTGGCTTCACTGTTTCTCTAAGGGGTTGATAACCATGGTCATGGTTTTACAAGCCAACAGGGTTACCTGCCTGGATAGCTCTCTATTGCCCTCACCTGACACGAATACACAATTATCAAACCCACTTCAAAGGAACCGAAAATTCATCCTCTCTGGATGTGACAAATAATGTCATGACTTTTAGTCTCTCAACCTGGAAACCTTGAAGTAACATTTCACCTTTATTTCCCTACTCTTTCTCCAGGAAAGCTCCCAAATCCATTCAATCCAGCCACTTTAGCTTTATAATACCTACTATATCAATCTTTTATGATTTATAGCAATAGAATAACAAGATCACTAATAATAATAATAGCTAACACTAAGTGCCTATTAGGTGCCAGTATTTTATAAACCTCATGTATTTTCAAGAGAAAAACAGAGACTTGGAAGGTTAAATACCTTCTTACTTAAGGTCATAGCAAATATGAGGGTCAGGGATTTAAGCCTAGATTTATCTATCCCCAAACACATGTTCTTATTTGATGTTCCACAATATTTAAAATGACCATGTTTTCTTGATGGAGACCTTTACGGTTTTTTTTTTTTTTCAGAAATTTCTCAACTTTCATGTCTTTCTAACCACTGATGTTATGGAATTATACCAACCAAGTATTTTCAAGAATTAGAAATAAATTGCACATAAATTATTATTCTAGTATAGATTTGCCCACACTTGACAAGTAAGAAAGATCCCAAATCTGAGAGAAGAGAGGAGAAAGAAATACAGTAAAATTACGCAGAAAGGAAATAAGTGAAAATGATTTTTGATGTCAATTTATTTAACAAGTGGTGGCCTTCTCTGGTTGGGAAGAAATAAAAAAGTGTGCCCCTGGAAAGAGTCCAAACTGAAATAAATAATGGCACCATGCCATAGGAAGTCAATGAGTGAAAGGTCTTGGGGTGGCATAGGAGAGCATAGGAGAGTAGATGCCTCTTGAAATACTTCCCACTAGCATTAAAACTTTGAAAATGTGGGAATAGTTTCTGTGGAAATTCTAGCCTTCTTTATACACAGTCTCAGACAGCAATAGACTTGGAATCAGAATCCTGAGTTCTCATATTAGTTCTACCCCCGAGGAGCTATTTGATCTTGAACAAATCTTGCAAACTCTTTGGTCCTCAGTTCTGTCATCTTTGAAATTCTTGGGAATTGGATTGGATGAGCTCCAGGGCTTTTCCCGATTTTAGCTCTTCTGGTATTCTGTATGCTCTAAGCATGGTGATGACTTATGGCTTAGGTGTGCAGGCCCACCACCTATCCTACAGATTTGCTACCATCGTATGTGGATGTCATGGGTTGCTCTGGTTACTCAGTTTATAAGAGAGTCAGTCCCCAAGTGGGAGACAAGCATATGACATCAGAGGTTATACACTTTTTGAAACATAACAGGATGTGTTAGCACTTTGCTTTGCTGCCAAGGTCCTCTTCTAATTCTTGAGTCAAAACTGCTTCTACCCCTCAATATATCTAGTCCATCCCAACTGCTGCCTATAACTTTTGTTAACAAGTACATGAGAGAGCATGAGCAACTGAACATGCGAAAGTACAATTACAACTGAACAAGGGAATAATTTGGTCAGTAGTTTACTATCTCAAAATCTAAAGAAGGATCACCTTTGGCTAGACTACTAGACCCAAATTGCCCTTTTTATTGCTTTACTAAAACACATTACTTTGCCCAATTCGTTTATTGACTTTTCATCTCAAGCACGAATTCCTTCGTAGGTAGAAGTTAAAAGTCCACAACACACTAATTGTAAAAGCAAAAGTACCAGTTTAACAGAATTCCAAAACCAAAGGAATGTCTGTGAACTTGACAACTCTTGTGTAAATTCTGTCTAGCAATGACTATTTTAAAGAGAGCTTTGGATGTGTTTTTTTAAAAAGTCTACCTCTCTGGTACAAAGTGCAAATTGAAAGAAGAACTTAACATAAGTTGCAGAAAGGAGTGGAAAACATCAAGTTTGCTTTTTAGACACTGAGAAATAGCTGGCTGCTAGGTTTAAATCACATCCTAAACTGTTACCCAGTTTCTAGAAACATACATCATTCTTATAAATAGCTTAACTTATATTTTTCCTCCCACTATTCTGCTTTGCAGAAAGCAAGCAAGAGTTAAAACACAAGAGCAATTTTTAGAGGAAACCTCATGACTAGCAATCAGTGCTAATAAGATTCTTTTCCTCTTGCAAGATTCACAGAAAGCCCTCGATCCATGCCAAGCACATTCAAAGGCAAGGGACTAAGAGCTCCCCTCACAGGTTCATTATCATTCTCAGGTTATCCCAAGCCAAGTGAATCAGGAAAGCAAATGAATTAGTGAGAATTAAGGAGCCTCTGTGGTCTGAACCCACTCCAAATCTCAGCTAAGATGAAAGGTAGACGCTGATGTCTTGTGTCCCAAGGTTCTCAGGATTGGAGCCCCAGTGCCTAGCTATTCCTCCAGAGCCTTGCAGAAATGTGCAGGCAGTTAATGTTGCCTAACGTCTCCTGACCGAGGGTTCAGCCATTTGGGAAAAGTTTTACGAGGCTGCAAAACCAAACCCCCTTTCACTCACAATTAATTACCTAAGACTTGCTATGTCACCTAGCTGTCAATGAGTCCAACATGGGCACTTTTCTTCTCATTTTGGTCACTTACTAATAATCAAAGATATCAGGGTAATGCTTTATTATGTGAGGATATCAAAGGGGAGTTTTGAAGAACAGATCTATAAAATATATGAATCACTAAGTGTTAAGCTTCCTTGGAGATGAGGCATTGAGCTGAGGGGCAGGATTTGAATGTGAGCTGAAGTCCTTGGAATAACAGAAGTTTTGTCATTGTTTTTATTGTTTTGAATGCTCCTGGCAAACAGGGTTGGGAAGAGTGGGGAGAGGACATGCTTTGTACTTGTAATGGAGATACAGTTATCCTTGGAGCATCTGTGGGATTTAAACAAAACATGCAGTAAAGGTTTGGGAGTAGCAGTTTGTTTTCATTAAATACTTGTTACTGCTAATTATATTTGATCACTATAAAGAATACAGTTTAATTAAAGAAACACAGTGGTTAGGACAATATTTGATTTCCAAAGGAGAACAATTTATCTTTGCATTACTAAGTAGAGAAAAAAAAACTAATTGTGACTGTCTGTTTTTAACTATGTTATTGGCTTTTATAGGTTTATTTCATGGGGTATGTGGGGAGGGGGGTTATTCCTCTTCCCAAAATTACAGTGAAGCACTTATTCCATATCGTGCTGCTTTCCTGCATGTTTCAAATTATTTAACATAAGTCATCATTTAAAAACTGAAACAACATTTGGCAAGTGATGTTAAACAACATATTCTAATATCAATCTAAATCAACATATCTTCTTGCTCTTTGGAGAAGGTTTCAATGTTAACTCTTTGAGTGAATGTTGAAATGTACTGTGACTTTACATGTTTTCCCTAATCAACATATGGTTTTCATTTTCATTTTGCAAGGTAATATTTTGGCAGTGGTCTGGAGGAAATTAATGGAAAATGAAGGCAGATAACTATCCTTGTAACTAAAGCCTACCATTCATATTGCTTGTATATCATTGCATATAATCATTCTTTTAAGCAATCACACTAGAGAGCTTTGATTTTTAAAAAATCTGTCCCCTCTACAACAGTTTAGTTTGAGTGAACTCCCATAAGTTTTGCAAGTTTAACGGACAAGGGTATGTCAAGTGTAGTTATTATAATAGTAAGAAAAAGGACAATTTAAATATGGTGTTTACAAAATGTAAATGTCAAGGATGACTCAGAGAAATTCCTTGCTCTGCAAACCTGACAGGGTAAAAAGCATTTGAAAAACAAGTGCATAAATAGCTTTGCCTTGTACTTTAAAAAAATGTAATTTTTATCTTTCCTCTTTGAACATGTTTATAAATTTTGGAAAATATTTGTTTAAAAGTCTCTGGTTTTAACCTTCTTTTTTTCCTGATAATCCTTAAAAACCCTATAATTTTGCATATTGATATGTTTGGAATTCTTTCCTTAAAAACTTCTCTTTTTTATCCCAGAAAGAAAAGTGATCCTAAAGGCATTTAAAAATATAATTTAAATATATTTGAAGCCTTATAACTGTTATTTCTTTTTACGTTAATTTGAATGTTTTATTTCTCTTCAACCTGCATGAAAATTAGACTAGAACCAAGAAGAGAGACGTTCTTAATAATATCAGAGTAAAAAGGAGAAATATTCCTATTTTTTGCTCCAGTATGTCACTCTGGTTTATTATCATTTCTTATTATCATCATTTACATATCTGCCACCAAGAAGTTGCTTCTTTTTCTTTTTTTGTAAAACTAAAACATTCAACACTTTTAAGTATAGGAGGAAAATAAACTACTAGCTTTTGATAGACTATATTGATGTGGATGAAAACCTGTATGTTTGAAAATACTAAATCTGTAAGCAATTTTCTACCGAAATCAGCGTTTACCAGATTTCTGAATAAAGCACAGGAAAGCAATTACAGCAGTTTAGTATACAGAGGATGGCCTACAGAGTGCTTTTCTGTGTGCTTCCATCAAAGGAGAAACACACCCTTGTTAATAGAAATATTATTTAAAATGCCATGAATCGGCAGCTGCCCGCAGCAGTCACAACAAGCAGTCCTGCGTTAGCAGAGCAGTCTGCCCTGCCCTTGCGCTGCCCACAAATGACCAGGGAAATCCCAGAGGTACTCTTGAATTTCTGCATTCTCATTTCTTCAGCTGTAAAATATCTGTCACTCATATCCAACACTGGCCAAAGTGACACCTGCCAGTCTCAAGAACAAGGACAACTTATTGTCCTTCTGCCAACCACATTTCAGAAATGAGTGCAAAATAATAGTAGAAACATGCATCTAATGGTGTATTGTTGAACTTTGTAATTGGTTTTTGGGTATTTCTTTCAAGAAGGCTAATTTGTAATTTAATATTATTTTACATTACAAAACATGTGCTTTTGTGGTCTGCTATGCATCATAATGATATATTGATAATTTTTTTACAAACATCTGGGAAAATATATGTTAAATAAGTGCAGACATCATTGTGCAAAACAATGTGATGTTACAGTCATGAAAGGACCATGGGTTTGGCAAAGTTGTAAATGTTACCATTGGGGGCTTTCTAGGGCTCCAGGGCTAAAATTTAAAATATTACTTTAGATATATTTTGTGATCTCAAAGTTTTATGTTGTGTGCATCTGTGTGTGTGTGTGTGTGTGTGAGAGAGAGAGAGAGAGAGAGAGAGAGAGAGCTGTCATCATGTCATATGAGGTTATGCAACACTCTATCCCTTGGTGATGAAATGCAACATGACAGAATGTAATGTAATGAAACGTATCAAAAAATGTAAATAATATACTTTGTGGGATTAGATATCTGCTGTCAATTCCTATAGTCCAGATCTGAACTGAGTTTACTGAGGCGGACAGAAGCTCAGTGAACGCCAAACTGGCCATGGTGTTCGAGGACCGACACACACCACAGTTCACTGATTTCCGCAATTACTTTGGGGTAGTTTGGCACGTATAGAAATGTTCAACAAAAGTTCTCTTGTTGGACACTTCTGGGAAGTAATTTGATTGTTAATTACAAACGCTCAGGGTGATTGCTCTGCATAATTGTTTTACTCCTTCAGCACTCCTTTAGAAGCTTATCTGCTGAAGGTTTATTTTTAAATCTCTGAATTTTTAACATCTTTTTTATGTCAAACTGATGCAATATGAGCAAACCCTCCCAAGAAGAGCCTTTAACCCACTAGGGTAATCCAGTGTTTCTTGTGAGATATAGGAAAGGAAACTATGAACAAATACATTTTAACTCCACCAGTATCTATCATCAAGTAACGCATGCACACACACACACACACACACACACACACACACACACACACACATACATTTCAAAATTCTGTGCCTTTTGAGAAATATCTTCAGTTATATGCTCTAAATTGATCGAAAATTGTACAGTGCAAAAGGCACATCTCAGAATTAAACCAAATGCATTCCAGATATTATTTCTTTTTATTACCCAGCTCTAGTCACAGCTCTTAACAATAGACCACACAAAACAAGTCCACACTGCCTTAAAGGTAAGTGGCCAGAAGCTCATTTGATACTGCATTCCTGAGAATGGAACCTTTTATTTGCTGTCATAGTGATGACTTTTAATTGTCCTAATAAATAAGCTTTTAAAAAGCTTCTAAAATGTTCTCTAATAACACACTTTGGTCTTTAGCCATAGAAATGCAGAAATAATTAGAAGTGGCATTGTGTACACTGCCTTCTGGACTGGGCTGAAGGTGAAGGAGAAAGTCTCATGCTATCCTTGTCAGCTGCAAGGGTAATTACTGCTGGCTGAAATTACTCAACATTTGTTTATAAGCTCCCCAGAGCATGCTGTAAATAGATTGTCTGTTATAGTCCAATCACATTAAAACGCTGCTCCTTGCAAACTGCTACCTCCTGTTTTCTGTAAGCTAGACAGAGAGAGCCTGCTGCTCACTTATTGAGCACTGAGCACGGAAGAGCTATGCTTAATGTGATTGTTTTCATTAGATTCTTCTCTGTCCAAGATCACGTTTGTTGTTTGCAGGATCTGAAATGCTGGTGGGGTACATTACTTTCATTAGGACTCTTTTATTTGCTTTAGGGAGGATGAATTTCTTTATTAGCAGGATGTGAATGTATCAGTTTGGAAGAAAATCAAAAACCCTACAGGAAAAGGACCACAGACATTCCTTTCAACACACAGTATTTACTTAGGAATGTTGAGTTTTAGAAAGTTCATATCATTCACTTGTTACATCAGTTTGATTCCATTTAGAGTCATCACTATAGGCCTCATGCTATATTAGGTAATATGAAAATACATCTCCATTATTCTTAGGGAGATTAAATGCTGGCTGGGGAAAAAATAACTAGAATACATGATAAAACTAGAGAAAAAAGATATATGATGAAATGCAGATTTGAAATATAATAAAGTAAAAACTTTGATATTCAAAGTGTATATATGGCCAGGCACTATGGTGCACACCTGTAATACCAGCTACTCGGGAGGCTGAGCCAGGAGGTTAGGAGGTTTGAGGCCAGCCTGGGCAACTTAGCAAAACCTTGTCTCAAAATAAAAAAGAATGGGGATGTAGCTCAGTGGCAAAGGCCCCTTGGACTCAATCCCCAGTACCAAACCAAACAAAAAAGCCAAAGTATATTTATGGATGATTAGTGAGTTTGGGTTTGGAGAATGAGTAGAATATCCTGTTTCATGAAGGTGATAGGACTTTACGGACATAATTTGTGCTTCTTTGGAAAGGGATCAGAGCCACCCAAACAATTGTTAGACAGCTTTCTGGTGAAACCTGCTTCTAGTTAGTCATTTCTAGATGGGAGAGATTTGATTGGACCTCTAGGCTGGCTGCCTTTTAAGGGTTTGTATACAGAAAACAATAGGAAATTAATAGTTCAACAGAAAGAGCCCAGATGGATAGTCAGTGCACCAAGTCCTGCCATAGTCCAATTTGCTCTCTAAATGATTAGTAAGTTATGCCATATTGCTTTTGTTCTTGCTGAAAGGAAGCATTGGTGGTATTTTCTGAGTTGTTTTCATAGATAATTGACTAAAGTTTACAAAATCTGAATGATTGCATCTTTATAGTACTTTCAAATAAAAAAAAACCCTGCATTTGAATTCAGTAAGAACATGAGCTACTCTATAAACCTGTCTTGAAAAGAGACAGATATTGGGAAAAAAAATACCACAGACAATGGGTTATTAGTTAATTGATGGCAAACAGGAATAAGAAATACAAATTGTGTTAACAAATCTGAGAGACAAAAGGATCAGTTGTAAAGTGGAGAAAAAAATAGATATTACCTTACTTTTAGGGAAATGTTGTTTTTCTCTTTTATATTCTTCCAAATTTCAGGGAAATTATCCTTCCATTTTATTTAGTCTGGAATTGATATGTGGTTTTTATGTGTACCAACATCTATTATGTGTACCAACATCACTGGGAAACAGTGCAACAGAAAGATAACTGAGTACCAGAAATGATGATTCAATTACATTTTCCAATAATTCCTAGAAGTACCACATTCTAGCCTTTAGTACAGAAAAGAACATCAAATGCAGACCATATTTTGAATGGATACATATATTGCTCTGGAAAGTCAGGGATATTTTACATAGAAGGGTAAATGAACATGAGAATACCAGTGGTATGCTCATTTCAAAATGTTTAGCTAAATTTATTTTGAAGAGAAACCTGAAGCTAAATAAACTCATTCTTTAGGGCTAGCACACATTGTCTTAAAATAGACTGAATTCATTTGTAATCTATATAACATTTTATATGCTCCCCATTACTCACTTTATGCCATTAGGAAAGCACTGAATCTTTAAAGAGAAACTTCCTACAGCTAAAAAAGACATTAAGGGGGAAAAATGCTGGGAGCCATAGTGACAGGTACAACTAAGCTTGTATCCTTCGGTTCCCTGGAAACCAGTCAAACAGTATCTCATCTTGCAATGGTTGTGTCTGATCCTCTGCTTCAGACATCTTCCTAATAATGGCAACTGCAGAGGTGACTCTCTGCAAATAAGGGCTTGCAGCCACTGGGCATCCATCACATTTCTCCAGAGCAACATTAGACCACCCTAATGGGTACTCCCGTCTTCATTATGATATTAATTCTCTAAATTTCCGAAGTGATTTCATTTGTAACACGACAAAGGCTGGCTGCTCAGGAGACAAACTGTTTTCATCCCCCTCCTGCATGCTCACAAAGGCTTGCTCTCTTTAGTCTTTGGGGGAAAAGGAATTTGATAGCATCAGATCTCTTGTGATACACAAGGCTGCCTAACAGCTACACCACCCGCCAGCACTTCATGCCTGGTCTTCCAGCCTGAAGCTTTCTAAAGCGGTGTGGTTGATGAGTAGAACATGGATGTTGGTTTGGAAAGAAAGTATGTGGAGAGAAAACAGCAGCAGAATAAAAAACTCGGCATGGAAGCTGAGTGGGATTTGAGGGGAACAGTGGGGTCAGAGAGAGGCTAGAAACAGAATCAATTGCAATAGCGCTGGTTTGGTACATGCTATCTAACGTTGTGATTTTTCACCTTGTACACTGATGTCTTTGTTGTGGCTACAAATTCCAGGGCTGCCAACTGTATACAACCTCTACAATACCATAATTCATTTTTCTTTTAATATGCCAACCTCTATGGACTTTAATTCAATCTACCTACATCAAAATTAGCTTACTTTCTACAATGCTTACCAGATATAAAACTTATACTCATGAAAACTGCTGTCTGGATTAACATTGAAAAATTTTTATATCATTGTTTCTAACTGAATTAGGCACCACAAGTAAAAAAAAATCTGAATTGAATGACAGAATGCTCAATTTCTGAGAGTCCCAGCATTAATTAAGATACTGATATGGATTCATTTTTTCTCTGTTTTCTTTTCCTTACTTTCTTCTGGTAGTCTCTTGCTCTTGCCTTAACTCTCAATACCTATATTGTATTTTAAAAAAAAAAATTAAAAGATTTAAATAAATTCATTATTTCAAGTAAAGTATAACCAATTAGTTCATTATTATTATCTAGAAGTCCAGTATGAAAATAGAGGTAGCTCAACTTAATGGCAAACATCAGCAAAATCCAAGTTTTTATTTCATTAACAATTCAACCTTATGAAAGTGAATGAAAGAAATTGTCTGTTTCTGTTTTTTTTTTCTAATTTGAAATGAAGTCAAACTATAGACGCCAGAAGTTATTGCTGTTTTATATTATTTTACAGATGTTTAATTAATACTTTAAACATTTTTTATTAGATCTGATTTTTTAAAAATATGTTTAGACACCCAGTGCCCAGGGCGGATGCACATGGGCCATATCTCTTTATTATGAATTTAAATTGAATATTTATATCATTGACAATAAGATTCAGGATATATGCTACAGTTAAGAATCTGTAGGTCATTACTATATTAGATTTAGGAAACAATTTTTAACTTTTATGCTATGTTGTTTTCTTTTATATTTTATTATAAATTGAATGGAACTATAGCCATCATATATATTGCTATAAGAAGTATCAAAATATAGATGTTGATTTTTAATAAAGTATAGCAATTATTTGGGAGGGATAAATTTTGCCCCACTTCCCCATTCATAGATTTCTTTGAAAGAAAGTTGTTTTGTGCTAGAGAACATTATTAGATCTTTATAGTTTAGATATGAGGTGTCACGCAAAAGCTCATGTGTGAGACAATCCAAGAAGGTTCAGAGGAGAAATGATTGGGTTATGATAGCCTTAACCCAATCAGTGCATTAATCCCCTGCTGGGATTTACTGAATGGTAACTGTAGGCAAATGGGTATGGCTGGAGGAGGTGGGTCATGGGAGCATGTCTTTGGAGTCTGTATTTTGTCTTTTTGGGCACAGCTTTCCTTCTCTTTGCTCCTTGTCATGATGTCTTAAGCCACTTCCTTCTACTATACTCTATGGCCATGATGTTCAGCCTCACCTTGAGCCCAGAAGAATGGAGCTGGCTCTCTGTGGACTGAGACATCCAAAACTGTGAGCCCTCAAATGAACATTTCCTCCTCTAACTGTTTTTGTCAGGTCTTTTAGTCACAACAGCCAAAAGCTGACTAAAACATGGACATTATCTTTTACCCAATATATATATTTTTAAATCAAGTTCCTGTCCTTTATATTTCCTAGTTGTTTTTAAATTTAAAATGTATATCCAAAATTAAATGTGTTAGTAGTGAGTTTTTTGTTGCTGTGGCAAATACCCAAGAAAAACAATCTAAAGGAGGAAAGATTTATTTTGGTTTGCATTATAGAGGTTTCAGTACATGGTCATGATGGGATCTGAGCCGAGGCAGAACACTGTAGCGCAAGGGCATGGTATAAGGGTGCAAAGGCTTGGTGTAAGGGTGGAAAGGTTTGGTGTGATGGTGTGGCAGAGGAAAGCTGGTCAATTCTTCAAATAGCCACTTCAGAAAAGGACTTTGGACAAGAAATATCCTTCCAGGGTATTCCCCCAGTGACCTCCAATTAGGACCCTAAAGTTTCCACCACCTCTACTAATATCATGAAATTATTAATCCATTAATAATTTAATCCACCAATAAGATCAAGGCCCTCATAATCTCATCAGTTCCCAAAACCCAGACCTCTTAACACTGATGCACTGGAGATCAAGCTATAAACACATGAACCTCTAGGGTACATTCCAGATCCAAACCATAATGGTAAGCTTTGTTTATTTAATCTAAATCTTCTGTAAATGTTACATTTTTCCCTTTAGAAATTGAGAGGTTTTTTTAAAATTCTGACAAGTCAATTAAGTTAAATTTCAAATTGCATGCAATATTTTTTTCTCAAGATTTCCAGAGGGTAAAAGGTATGCATTAAAAATAGTTAACATGAACCCTATGAATATTTGCAAAAATTGATGTTCACACAATTCTCCAATTAGCAGTGTCTGATTTCAAATATCTCTTCCATCCTGTCCCTTCTATTTCACTGAAGTCCCACGCTCCTGGTAATAGTGATAGCAGGGAGTCTAGTAGTATGACAAGCCAAGAGAGCCAAAGCATGGAATCTCCTGATACCACTCAGAGCTTTTTATTGTGGGAGATGCTTTCCTTCGGCCCAAAGTTGGAACAAAATATTGTCAGAAATTTATTGAGAGCTTACCTTGTGCAAGCTAGCTCTTTACCTCCAAATATCCTCTTCAGAGCTTAGTTGTTTCTCTTTCTTTGAATATCTTTGCTTGTCTAATTTTTAATTAAATTTTCATTTAATTTAGTTTGGGATCACATAGGTTTATAACATGCCTTAAGAACAGGTCTTTGTTATTGAGTTACTTCTGAATGGATGATATTTTACTATAAGTAAAAAATAAACAAGTAGAGGACTATCAGGACTCTGACATATGTCTGAAACTCTAAATGAATCTAGGTTCCTTGAATTCATGGGTCAGTTCTTATTTGTGCTTTAATTTTCTATTCTTAGTATGGAGCACGTACTTAATACACGTTCATTGAACTGAACTGAATTGACACAAAGAGCAAGAGTGGATACATTGCCATTAATTTACAATACAGAAATTCCAACAAATAGTTTAAATGGCATTAATGGGGACACTGCAAAGAGAAAAGGTATGCTATTATGTTGACAATAATACATAGAACATATTTTAATAACATCTCCTGTGGTGTAAGGAATTTTTAATGATCAATTATTTCATTTTAGGCACAAGCAAACCAAGTATCTAAATTCTTTTATATTATTCTTGAAAATCTCATCAATTTGAAATACTATTTAAAATGATCTCTGTATTGCTGTTTTTACAACTGACAGTTAACTAATATGTATTAGGATATTAATTTATAGAAACATTTTCATTTAAAAATTAGATGAGCAAAGACATCACCAATACTGTTCCTGCAGTGCTAAAGTGGTATAATAAACATGGGAGGTGGAGTTCCAGTCAGCTGGAAGGTGCTTGGGTTCTTTCCTCCCATAGTTGCTACAGCACAGATCCAGATCAGGGCTTAGGCTCCTCCCTAATGAGTTTTGTTCTTGCACATCATCTTTCTGACCTGTGATCCTGTAACCCCTGCTACTGACTTTTTAAAGCATTTATGAAGGTCCTAAATTAATCTAAATCTTCCTAATACAAAGTAGGACTCAGAATGTTTGCCACAGAAAGGACATACAGAAATATGTCCTAGTGACCTTCTACTAGAACATATTTTCACATTCTGACAACTCAGACTCATGGGATGAGAGCCTGGTGCATACACCAAGAAAATGCTGAACTCTTCATACTTGTTGGGGGTTAGCCCCAAACATAGAACTATGATGTCTCAATAGCACTTTTAAAATTTGTGGTTCACTGGTACAATGTTGTGTTTACAAAGTAAGAATAATAGTCTAACAAGTAGGAATCCTGGATTTGGATCCTGTGTTGGTCAATAAACGGCTCATTGTCATTAGAGTCAATTACTCCTCAGAGCTTTAATTTTCTTACTGTTCAAAAAGAAAAAAAAATGATGAGAATGATCTTTCAGGCCTCTTTAAAAGTCTAAAATAATAACTATCATTAAAAAACACAAATTAATGCTTCTTTAATTACTCATTTAAAGTCATGATTTACTCCTTAAAAATAAGTAGAATGTTAATTTATTCTATTATAGAAAAAATACTTGCAAAAAGAATATGGTTCTTTTTTTTTACATTAATATGCCATTGTCTGTTAGCCATTGTTGTTGCTGTTTGAAGTAATCTTGAGATTTTTGGTAAGAGAGTTTTCCATAAGTATTTTTTTTTCAATAGATGTTTTCCTCTGAAGTAACAAAATTTTATTATTGTATCAATGATAAGAGATGTGTCATCAAGTTACAACAGTGAAAGGAGAGTTTGAAAATTATTGATTTATTTTCACTTGGTTTGAAAATCCACATTTAAAAAACGCTGACAGAATTAAGTAGAAAGTCATGAGCAGTTTTACAGCTCAGAACATCAAGATTATGTTAGAGGTAGAAGCTCTTGGATATGTACAAATTATGTTTCTTTTGAGAGGAGGCTTGTGTTGGCTTGGGAAGCTCTGCCCCCACCTCCCTGTGTGGTTTTTATGCCACTCTATTTATGTGCTTGCTTAAATAGACCTCATCAAAGTGGATGTTTGCTAAAACCTGTTGAAAATAACATCCCCTCTTACACGCTATCCCTTTTCTCTGCTTTATTTTTATTTACATAGCATTTATCACCACAGGAGACGTATTTATTTATTGTCAATAACTTCCCCCATCTTCAACATAAATGAAAGATGCCTGATGGAGCTATTCTGTCACTAGTGCCGAGGACAGTACCTGGCTTATTCATAAGCTGCCCAACAAACAAGAAATGAATGAATACCTATGACATTTATGACATTTAGTGCTGAGGAGCATCTGTCAAGCTCAAGACACAGACTTGGTATAGAATGAGGAATGTGTATAGTTTACACACACACACACACACACACACACACACACACACACACACACACATATATATATATACATACATATAGATATATAATTTGCACTGGGGAAGCCCAGATTCTAAACTAGGATTTACCAACTCAAATACTGTTTGGAAATAAGAAAATTGGAAATATGTGAACAACTGCAATAGGAGTGTTAAGAATGGTTGTGAACTGGAAAATATTATCCATATCTAAAAAAAGTATACATTTCGAACATTGTTGGGACCTAAACAAATGTAGCTATATATTTGGGGGCCACATGTTTATAATGTGTCCTTTGTAACCTTTGTGAAATGATGCAGGTAGAAATGATGTTGTGCCCTATTATTAAGGGGGCAAAATGGAAACCGAAATAAATAAAACCTAAAAAGGAAGCCACCTGAAGATTTGAATAGCGATTGATGCAGAAAGTCACCAAGAAGCAGAAGTTGGGCTTCTCTATATTGAGCCTGATAGAGACATCAGGGTGTTTATCAATAATTAACTTGATATTTACAGAACAGTGTTAAATGTAATAATAACTATTCACTATAAATCAATATTTCTCAAGCTGTCCATCCCTTGCTTCTAGAGGAAAGCTCCTCTGTCTGCAACCAAATTCCTTTCAGAATATAATATCATTAGAGAAGTCATATTTCTGGTTTTCTTTTAAGGAAAAAATGATAAAATTGTAAATTCTAATTGCCATGTGGTCTTTCATCGTATAGCACTATAGATAACTTCTTTACTCTCAACGACTCTTTACCAAGAATATTACAAGTACAGAGAAGTTAAGCTACAGAACAGGTTTTGTTCCCAAAGACCTGTTCATTCTAGAAAGCTGTACTGAGTTCAGGGTTCTTACTACATTTATCAAGGTACCCATAAGATATTTAAAACCTGAATTTTCTTCTTGCATATGATTTCTCCCATTTCAGCTAATAAATAAATATTTATTCAGAAACTTATTTCTTTTTTTTCCAAGTCTAGATTAACCTCAAAGATAAATCCAGCATACAAATGTATCCAAGGAAAGTTCAATTAAGGGACAAAGAGTACCTCTGTTATCACTCCAGATGTTTTGTGCCTCTTGGCTCTTCTTAAAGCCCACTATAGGAGTTAATATTAAAGTCAGTTTGCAGGTCTGCATGAAGGTAACCTGCTCCTGATTCTTTGCCTACCTCTCGGAACTCACAGTCAGTGGCTTGGAATTGGTTGGGAATTTTCCCTTCATCCTCTCTTTACTTTTTCCTCTACTTCTAGCCTGACAATAGTAGATGAATAAAAGTGCTATCAGACCATAGTATTTAAGAGGCCACTGATACTTCAGTTTAATGCAGTAGACATTTGTTGACAATCATCCATGTTTCAGAATCTTATTGGCTTCTGCTGCCAAGGGGTGTGAAGTCTAAAGGAGTCAGTGACACCTGTGTGAATATATGACATGCATAGAAATACAAAGGGCCACCATGCCAGACCTGCAAATGGGAATACCATATTTGGTCACCACATAGGCTTTTCTCCTGGATGTATATAGTGATATATGATAATGTTGTATTTCTCATTCGTTTAACTTAAAAATTGTTTTTTTTTTAAATCAGCATTTCATCCTAAATTCCAATGTAAATATTGATGACAAGAAATGAAGTGGCCCAAAATACAAGCAAATTGCTATGTGAATGTGCTAATCAGAAAGAATGGATTTTGTTGTATTCCTCAAGCTTTATTTGACTGTGAGGAAATCTGAATTCCAGGGTAGCCTGGTTCTCCAGAGTTCAAACCTGGAAACTATTAACAGAAGTGCTGATTTTAGCTGTCCTGAGGGTGAGGGGAGAAGAGGGTGTTTCTCAGGCACTAAATATAGATTTACAGAGCTCCTATCAAACAGTAACATTCTGCAGGAGCAAAGACAGGGAGCAGATACCTGGGAAAGGAAAACGGAGGGTGAGAGACGCCGATATGAATGGTACATGTTTTCCATTATGCGCCGTTGTGCACATGACAAGTAGGTATGTAACCCAAGTGAGAAAGCCCGGTTGCCAAGCTGGGCACATACTTCCCTCAGCACAGTTGGAGTGTTGCTTCTGATGCATACAGCATTGATATGCACCTGGAGTCCTGTCAGTAGGAAATGTGAAAGTGCATAAAGCTCTAAAATTTTGTGTTTGAAGAGGATGAAACAATCTGCCCACCTTCCCTTTCCTCCTGATGCTTGTTCCTCTTTTTTTCTCTTTTCTTTCCTCCCTTCTCTATGTGAATTTATGTTTCAGAAATTATTCAAATGGACTTCAAGCTCTGTTATTTCTTCGTGGGCATTTTATGCCTATATCTAGATTTTCATCTTGTCATTAGGTCAAGAAGTGGTGGTATATCGTCCCATTGAAATACTTGACTGTGCTGAGTCTGTCAGCTTGGTGAGCTCCATGAAATGGGAGCTAAATGAAATTCTGAAATGATCCATTGGATCTTTTCTGCAAACATTAAAAAGAGAGAAGAATAGTTTCATAAGTTGAGCAAATGCTATGCTAAAAATATTTACATGGTTTGACATTAAAGCCTTCATGATTTTGTTTACAATGCAGAAATACTAAATTTTGATTGCATCTTCCAGACAGATAGAAATTATATATGGTTTGATTAATATGTCTTATCTTTCTTGTCTTTTCTTAATGGTTAGGCACCCTACTTGTTCAATTTCCCAATTAGTAAATACAACTTCTTGCATGTGATTATAATACATACATTGGGGTCATTTAGTTTTTTTTTTGTAGAGTAATCTTCAGTACCATGTAATAGAAGGACAATTATCTTATTCTAAATATAAAACCTACAAAGAAACTTGAATATAGACTTTTTCTTCATCTCCCTCTCCCCCTTTCCCTCCTCTTCCTCCTTCTCTTAATTTTGCATTCGTTTGTCTTAAGATAACTGACTTTTAAAAAAAATATTTTTAGTTGTAGATGGACACAATATATTTATTTATTTGTTTGTTTGTTTGTTTGTTTATTTTTATGTGGTGCTGAGGATCAAATCAGTGCCTCACATGTACTAGGCAAGAGCTCTACCACTGAGCTACAATCCTGGTACATGATAGCTGACTTTTAACTAAGTGAGAGCAAGATGAGGATCAACCATCTGGGCTACTATCTGTGTTTAACTTCTCCCAGTTAAAAGGGTTCCTATAGTAATTTAATCAGTTAGTTTTCATGATACGGACAGCTATTCCAGTTGCCATATTAGTATGTGTCGTCACTGCCTATTACTTGCATACATTTTAGGACAATAGCTATAGGACACAAAATATAAATCTGGATTTTGGGCAAAATTATGCAAACAATTAGCCTCCAAACTCTATTATTTATGAGATTGGAACCCTTAAGATTTAAAATGGGTGTTTTAAATGAAGAAACATAATTCTTATTGTCTTCATGGAGACCCCACTAGTGATCTTTAGAACAGCACTATACCTGCTGAGTCTGATGCTACCTGTAGGATGTCCTGTGCTACTCTCCATCTACATGGAACAAGAAATAGTTTGTAGGACTTTGGTTTGTTTAAAGTCACCATAGGCTCCTCTCTCTCTCTCTCTCTCTCTCTCTCTCTCTCTCTCTCTCTCTCTCTCTCTCTCTCTCCCCCCCCCCATGTGTTGGTTTTTACAGCTTCATCTTAATCTTTTGCCATCATTCCTAGGAGCGTGTATGTTTAAAAATAATGCCTGGAAGATCTAGAGTGTGGTTTCCTGAGTAAATGGCCACTTGTGTCAAGTCTGCATTTGTTCTCTGTTTTTGAAAAGATGCTGCCACTTACCTGGGAGCTCTGCTGTTGGCAGGCTGCTAGCAATTCTTTCAATAGAATAGCATCATCCCATGACAATACAAAAAGAGAAGGCTGCAGCATTTCCCAAATTTACCTTCTAGTAATGCATAAAATTTTGAGCCTATGGACTTTTTCTCTCTCTTTTTTTACTTGTACAGTTATAAAGTTATTACCTGGAGTTGGCAAATCTCAGAATGAAAAATACCAATATTCTTAGCTATCCCAACCCAAAGCAGAATCTCCTGAGTGTAAATTCCAATGAATATGAACAATATACTGTAACTTATTTATTCATACAGGAAACATATGTTAAAAGTCATTTATATTAAATATAGGTGATATTCTGTCAACTAATGCTGGGTAGAGTGTATCAGATTCATTATTTAAATTATGTTACATCTGGGCTAATGTTAGAATCTCAGTAGTTCCCATTTCCTGAGCAAGTGATAATGTGAGGGAAAGCTTGGAGGTGTACTAGATGGCAGATGGAAACCACTGTGATAGCAATTGTTTCTATCAGATAAGCCACAAGTCAGTTATCTTAAGACAAGCCACAAAGTAGTTAATTCACACTTGGACAATCTGTAGATTTCTAGAAATGACTGCAGATGCATGTGCTGAGAATTCCTGCTTACATGTATGCTGCTAGCACATTGAGTTCTAAAGAGGAATATCAACAGAGGTAGACTGTTGAGGTAAGAGCATGTTACATAATGTCCAAAGACTTTATTTGAACTCCATCTGTAATATTAACAGCTCTTAAAACATTCAGAACAAGGTTTCCAAATCTATCAGTATCAGCTTCTCTACCCATACAATGGAAAAATATATGTGATTTTCTTATCTCATGTGGTTTTGTATCTTAAATTAGGAAATATAGTTAAAAAGGTAGATGAGTTGGTTTTGTATCACAAGGACTTCAGGAGGTGGGTAGGGAACAGACACGTACACATGCAATTTCACCAGTGTAAAAGAGTTAAAAGAGAGGTGTACCAAGTAACTCCATCACCTGACTTGTGAAAATTTATATAAATTCATCCTTTACAGAACAAAGAAATTCAGGTAGGAATCATGCATAATTCACTTTGTAATCACCAAAACTGGTGGATATAATAGGCATACACAGTATTTTTGCACAATTAATGATTTTTAAGCCACACAGATTAGATAAATGTTGTAGCCTAGAAAATGATCCTGTAAACATAGAACCATGTAGAGTGTTTATACTGTAGGTTCAACATCAACCTTACAAGTAGGTGACTTCGGTGAATCCTCAGCATTCTATCAGGAATGAATTTTTTTATATTAGTAAGCCTAACATCAGAACCTGAGTCATATATGAGATATATGAGAAAAAAAGCAAGTTAAGGAAAGGTATTTAGCTTGGAGCTCTAGTAGTGAAAACCAGAACCATTTTTGTGGATTCTGGGGTGGCTATGGATTTTTTTTTTATCCAAGAGCAACACGATGTCATTGACTCTGTGAACTCCATTTTGGGGAAAGTTTTGCTGAAAACAGAGGACTCCAGCTGCAGTCATTACGTAGCTTTGTTTAGTTCTGACTATTTCTGCAAATCTGCCAACAAGGTGGAGAAAGAGGGTGGAAAACCTTCATGTGCAAAATTCCCTCTCATCGCCATAAGAAGTGACAAACCTATGAAAATGTCAAACTGGGAGAATTGATAGGAGTTAAAGTGGCCACATCTGTATACTTTCTTCTCTGATCCTAAGCTAGCAGTAGAAAACATCAATTGTAGACAATTCACTTTCTGAACTGTAAGAGTTGACATGGAGCAGGATGCAAAGAGGAAGAGCTCTGTAGTCCAATTTGATTACCTGCTTCTTCTTCCAGTTAGGTGTCATTTATTTAAACATTCTTAGGGAGGAAAAGCTCGAAGGCTCAGTATTGATTGAAATTCACACAGTGGACCTGAAGATTGCTAAGCCAGTCCAACTAACAAAACTCTATAGGCCATAGGTAGAGTTAAGTCTTGTACTTTTTATATAAGATCTAGCAATTTGTGATTTTTTTCAAGATTAGAGAATGATCTATTTTATTAATATATTTGCAACAGATAGATAAATGATGCACATGTCAAACTATTGTTTTGCATGGAGATTTTACTGCTTCAAGTGTCTATTTAGCTAGCACATTCTATAGCAAGCTATTCTTCTAAGGCCTGGTGGTATTTCATGGTATGTCAGTTAAAAAGTGGTATCTTCAACCTAATTGCCAAGGGGATATATCCTGACTCCTAGCCAGAGGTTTGCCTTGGAAAGTAGAGTTATGTTTGTTAAATGCAAGTGTCATGATCTCTTGAAGGCATTAGCAATAATCTTCCTGCCCATTGCACAAATTTCTTCCTGTAAATGCCAGTGATCATGGTGTAGACTAGCATGTTCCACAATCCTGTGATTTCTAAACTTCCTGTCAGTTTCTAAAGCCTCACCCTTTCTTTTGTTGTTAGCATTTTGTTAAAGTAAATGGAATTAGAACTCAAAATAAATCAGCTCAATCATATATGAACTATGATTTTTCATGAGTTACTTCAGTCCTTTTTACATGAAACAATGGAATAAAAATGAATGTGATAATTTGCAGCTAGGTCAAAAACTTCTGAAAAGCACTTGTCTATGTCATTTAGAAATGAATCTTGCTTATATCACTCAGCTCTGAATCCAGAGTTCAATGATAAATGTTCTCTAACATTGTTTATTCTAAAAAGCACATATTCCTATTGTGCATGTATGTATTTACACACAAATGAACATATTCTTTGAATTTTTAGTGGAAATGTATTTATTTAATCCCTCAATATAGTCTATCAATATAAGAGATATATACATTTATACTTTTCAGTAAATATATTTTTATAATGAGAGAATAATCAAAATGATTATTACAGGTGAGTTTCAAAAAATATAGAGTTTACTACCTATGTATCTGATTCTTAAAAATATAAAGCTGACTGACAGTAAAGATCCCCCTAACTGATATAGGTGCCAGCACAGGCGCTAAATTTTGAAATAGTCTTTGGATTTGCTATTATGCAAACAAGTATACCAGCAAACAACCTTGCTGACTTGCCATGATCTTAAGAATAAATAAACATGCACTCAATTAATAAGAACATAAATCCTATGAAGAAAAGGTATGCAATTAATTTGTTTGCTCAATCAAAAAAAAATTTTTTTTCAGGGCTCCTGCATGAGCTTGCTCAAGCTGTGGACTCTGCAGTGAGGACTGATTGACGGTCTGGGTGAATGTCCAAGTCTACCCTCTCCTCAACTGGTCAAGCCTTTGTCCTGGGGGTACCATCCACCACCTCTTCTAATTCCCAAAAAAGTGTCATACGTTCTTTAACCCAAGCATAGTTTTTAGTTTTAAAGTTGGCCTTGTGAGACTCTATCTTTATGGTCTTATTAGAGCAAAGTTTGAAAGAAGCAACCAGTGGAATGAATTTGACAAGCTTGACTGATGTTTACCCATTTTTTTTTGACCCAACAGATTAAATCATATCTTTGCCATAAGGAAGCAACTTTAGTCCAGAAGATTTCCAGTCAGGATTAAGAGCTTTCATTTTCATCCTTTACAAACTAAATTAATCAAAGTTGAACAATCTTATGTGAAGGAAATTTTTACCTATTTTAAAAATCCCAGTCAATAACAGATGGTTTTAAATGAATTTTTATTATGTATATAATTTCGCAGCAAAAGAAAAGAGTAGCTATATTTTCTAACCAAAATATAGATTATAAGGTAAAATCTATTCACATTTTCTTTTACAACTTTACTCAACTGCCATTAAAAAATACATATTTTATGAGTATTATGAATTATGACTAAGTCAAGTCTGAGATTTAACTAATGCTTCATTTATATCTATTTAAAATTATATATCTCTTTGTGTTATAATGATATATGAAATAAACCATTTTCCCCGAGAGAAATTAAGGATATGAATATACACCCAAATGATTAAAAGAGAGGTATGAGATGTCATGGTGTGGAGTGGTCACCTTATAAGCCACCCAAAAGGTGTCCAGGGTTGAGTTGCCAAGGAAAGGAGGGTAGGCCTGTTGAATCACAAAATGTCAGGGTTAGAAGAGCCACATTTGCCGTCTAATCTCATCAATCATTGAATTCAGAAATCCTTTCTACTGTATCCTGACTAGCTCGGCTTGAATACTCTCTAAAAAAAAGTGAAGTTCAGATAAAACTACTGCTGCTATGGTCTGAATGTTTGTATCCCATCCAAAGTTTATATTAAAAATTAATCTCAAAAGCAACAATCCTAAGAGATAGAGGTTTAGGCGATGACTAGGTCGTGAGGACTCTGCCCATTTAAGTGGGACTCTAGACTTTATAGAAGGCTGGAGGGAGCTAGCTACTTCCCTCTTCACAATTCTTTTTCTTCCACCATGTGAGGAAACAGCTTTTGCCCCAGAGTTTGCAGAAACAATGTGCCTTCTTGGAAACAAAGAAAAAACATCCCTTTTCAGACACTGAAGTTGCCAGCACCTTGATCTTGGGCATTTCAGCCTCCAGAACTCTGAAAAGTAAATTTCTGTTCTTTATAAATGTGTTTGTCTCATGTATTCTGTTACAGTGCCACAAACAAACTAAGATCCTAGCTAATTCTAGTACTGGATATTTGTAGTGTTTATATAATTCTTCTTAACTTCTCATTAGTTTTGGATCTCCATTTCTTTTATTAACAGACACCTCTCACCTTTTCCCCAACACACATGACTTTCAGCTGGCTATGCATCTAGAGACCAAAATTCTCTTATAATTGGATGTGGCCATGTAATAAAGTAAAATCTGGAACTTCCATGTCTCTTTAATGTTTTTTTTTTTTTAGTTGTCAATGACCCACTATTTATTTATTTATTTATTTATTTATTTATTTATTTATTTATTTATTTATATGTGGTGCTGAGAATCAAACCCAGTGCCTCACACATACCAGGCAAACACTCTACCACTGAGCCACAACCCCACAGCCCCAAATTCCATGTCTCTTTAAAAATAAAGATTTTTGGTTATGAACTCCTAATTTTACCCCAAACTTGATTCTAATGTATGAAATATGATATGTCAAGAGCTTTGTAATGTTTTGAACAACCAATAAAAAATAAATTAAAAAAATAAAGATATTTTTTTCCCTAAATATTCTAGTACCTGGGACAGGATGACAATTGCAACATCTCAGGACATATAAATAGGAGTATGTATTAAAAAGAGCTAATCCCTAGACCATCTTCCTATCCTCTAAAATTCCATTTTATTTAATGCCACTGCATTTTGGAATTTCTTTGTTAAGGCAGTTTCACCTAGACCCTAAATAATACAATTGCATGTGGCAAAATCTGCCTAACCCTTCATTTTCCCCTTTGGTTCAAGTTATGGCCTCTAGAATTGCACAGAATTAGTATACTGCTCATTACATATGACATTGCTTTCACTATCTGGAAGTAATAATTATCTGCTACACAGTTATTTCCTTTCTCTTTCCTACTTAAAGTGTTTTTCAGACTTTATCCATTCCTTATATGGCTAGGTGTTACCTTGTTTAATCGGGACATCTTATTTTCATCAATGCATCCTGGGTTTGCCAACCTCTCTAACTGTTCCCATATTCTTTGCACATGAAAAAATCTCTTGTTCTCCCCTATAATTGATTTTAACACCCCCCTGTGCAGTGCTTACATCTACATATGTTAAATTTGATCTTGTTGATTTAACTATTTCAGCCACTTGAAGCTAGTTTTGAGAGAATGCATGCATTCATAACAAGACCATTGGTAAATTCAAACAAATGGTTTGACTGCTTTTTCCAATAAATTAATGTATTGTTACACTACTGCCTCTAAAATGAGACATCGAATGCTGAAATAATTATGTCAAAATGGACTCTGCTGTCATGGATAACTAAAAAGAACCAATAAAAATAAAGAGCAAATATGTATATTTATAAGGTGTTAAAACATTTAATATTTTTTTAACATTCATCCTAATGTGTATGCACTCTTATATTATAGCAACCGTATTATTATTCCCATGTTGCTGAAAAGTAAACAAGTCTTTTAAAGAAAGGGTAATTTTGTTTACTTTAGTAGAAAAAATAATATAGCCAAGTTCAAACCTGAGTGGCACGGCACAGCACCTGAACTTAATTAGCCACCAAATTCTGCTGCCATTGGATGAGTATCCCTTTCTAAAATGTACAGGCTTCTTCAGCCTATAAGAGAGTCTGCGTCTGCAAAGTATAAAATATATTTAGCTGTCTTCCCAGGCACATGTGCTTTTCTGTATCTACTTTGATCCTATTCTTAACATAAAAATAAAGAAAGGAAAAAACTCAAATGATTCTGAAAACCAAGAGAGCTAATCAAACTATTAGACCACTTCATCTAAGGACCCTCAACACTTCTAGGTTTGTCAAGAACAGAAAGTGTTTTCTACTCCAACTCTTTTTGCCACAGACTATTCACAAACAGGATTTAATCTTTATAAAAAGGATAGCTGGTTCCTACAATTAGTTTTAATTCTTGATGCAGCTGGAAAGGGTATTATTATTCTTGAGTTCACCATTGGTAATCTAAAAGACAATGTACTTTGCTTTGTGTTTCCTTTCTTAAATGAGTTCATGAGATTTATTCACATCCATGAATTGTTAAATGCTGCAAAGTCAGATGTCACTGTTGATGTAAAGCAGGTGAGTTTGTTTTTAGGCACCCCCATTTCAACTTCAAAATAATTTCACACGGTTCTGTAAGTCTAATCACCTTCCCTTTATGCAAAGCATACAGATTTTCTTATAACCCTGTCTCCTAAACTCAAGGAAAAAAAATGCAAACTAACAAGTTATGAAGGTCTTGCCTGAGATATATTTATATTGAGGATTTAAAAACCTTACATCATCTTGTAAAAATGGATGTTACTATATAAAGGCAAGAGAAAAATATCATTGCATTCAACAAGAATTTATTCATCATCTATGCTTTGAACTTCTCCTTTTATAGGTGAGGAAATCAAATTTAAAAAGCATCAGTGACTTATTCAAACTTACATTGTAGAGGAGGCACATCTGAGTACGAAATTTTCACAATACTCCTCATACCCCACAGGTCCCTTCTTTCTTGCTTAGAAATGTATGTGTGTATCATTTGACTTTAAGTCACAGAATCTTTGATTTCTAGACCAAAGCATCCAATGATTGATGAATATTTAAGCCTTGCTTACATTTTTTGTTTCCCATATCTGAAAAGCAATGAATACAGTTAATGAAAAAGTAATAATATTTATTTAGCATTTACTATAATCTAGGGGCTATTTTAAGTGCCTTATAGTACCAACTTATTTAATCCTCAAAATACCTTCATTAGATTGGTAAACATTGCCATCCTTATTTGCAGATGAAGAAATGAAGGCCAGGAACTTGTCTGAAGTCACATAGCTGGCAATTACAAAGCCAAGAACTCTAAATCTGGGACTGGCTTTAGAACTGTGCTGTCAGCCACTACAACAGTGGATCAATGGTGTGAGTGTGAATCTGTGTTTATGTCTACTTACATGTATGTTATCCATGATATGCACCATAGTGTGTTACTACCTATGCAATGTAGTCTTTTTATATGTAACAACATTTTTAGGAGAAAAAATGAGTTGTGGGCATTTATATTTACTCCTATAGAATCAGATGCATAGGCTAAAAGTTTGTGTAGATAACTAAAGAATATAAGCAGAAGAATAGAGGTTTTGTGGTTTAGTGATTTCAATTAAAGTACAAGTATTAGATTTGCATAATGTTTTATTTGTTTTAGGAAAACTATCCAACCTACTACACACTGTGTTTTCTTATCAAAACTATCAACCCATAAATCCCATGCTGGGAAGAAAACCTAAGATAGAACAACAAAGGAAGAAATTTATATTCTTTAGATAACATCCCGCTCCTCAGGCCATTTGCAATAGAAGGGAATGGCGTCAGTGAAGCTTTTGGTCAAGAATGTAAGGAACATTCGTGTCATTTTCACTCCTGATCACAAGTATTTTCAGAGGCCATCATTGTCACATTTCCCTTATAAAAATTCTGATCTCTTTTTAGTACGTAGCCTATTCTTCCTTCTGAAATGAAGTCTTAACATTGTAGAAGACTAGGAATTAGTGCTGTGTCCCTCTTGCCTCTCAGAACAAGCACAGCAATACTAAACCTCAATGTTATTTCCTAGCACTACTATAAAGTAGTGGTATTCAACCATAGTCAAGAAGTCTTTGTGTAGAAAAACTTTTTTGGGGGGGAGGGGTGCGAGGGTTTGAACCCAGGGCCTCATGCTTACTAGACAAGTTCTCTACCACTGAGCTACATCCCTAGCTTTAGAGAAACCTATTTTTAAATTTATAATTGTCTTCTTTATAGACTACAGATATATCTGGTTTATTTGCTATTAACAAAGACAGTGTTTTGCTTTTGAAACATTTTTGTTATATAATTTTTGACTGAATAACTCATGAAACATATTTAGAAAATAAATTCCTAATACAATATGAATCTTCATATATTGAGTTGTTACCAAGTATTCAGAAATTAGAAAGCAGAAAGCTCTCATATGATTAATATTTATGCCCAGAACTGTATATTCTTTATGAATATACAGAATAAACATCCATTGTCAATGATGAAAAAGAAGAGATGGTTTTTAGTAGACAAATTAGATATGAGTTGTCAGTTAATTTAAGCCTAGCACTTCCATTTCTTATAAAAAATTCAAAATATGGCAATTTATTCAGAAATATTAAATAAAGTTCAAACTGTTTAAACTTAATTTGCATCATATTACACCAGACCAAATTTCTAGTTATTTCTTCAATCAATGTTTATAATATGCCTGTATTTTAATAAAGATGCAAGAAATAGAATGAAGCTTTGATTTTGCTCCAGATGTATTACCTATATTTATTATAAATATGAGCCCAGCCAACATTTAGCATAGATTCATGTCAGTCAAACTAATGTCACCATATTAATACTCTACTTCTAATTAGGAAATGAAACTGAGTTGGCATTTTTATCATGACATGCTTTGTGATTGACACATTTTTTCTGAACTACATTGTGTGTGAATTCATACTATATGTAGGATAATTTGCTTCAAATAAATCCTCTTTTAGAAGACTTTTAAAAATACATCCAGGAGCTCTAACAAGATACTTGATAGCATTCTCTTTGAGGATGGAGAAGGCAAAAAAAAAATTAAGTTATTTGAATTTACAATTTAGAAATATGTATTCACTTTATTTGTTGTTATGATTAGAAATAAATGGATTGAATTAATCTTTGAAACAAAATTGTAGCAAAAATATCTAAGTGTCAAACATCAATTGTATTAAAAAAGACACTATTTATCTTTTGTTCTCTTTCCTTTTTAAAAAAGATAAATGCCTCTTCATTATACTTCATTATCAAAGTTCTGTTTAGAATTTAATATTTGCAAATTTGACATGTTAAGAAAATAAACTAGTCTACAGATGACATATTTGAGAACTTATGAATTTAGCTTTCTACTTTTATTTATTTATTTACTTTAGTTATAGATGGACATAATACCCTTATTGTTTATTTACTTTTACGTGGTGCTGAGGATCAAACCCAGGGCCTTACAGGTGCAAGGCAAATACTCTACCACTGAGCCACAACCCCGGCCCATGAATTTAGCTTTCTACAAGCTAGACTTTTATGCCATTCTCTAGACGATTTCTTTAAAAAGGTTCTTTCAAGTCGAAGCAACTATAAAACAAACAAACAAACAAAAAAAACAAACTAAAAGTTTGGTTTTATTTTTTTCCTGTTATTTTGCTATTCTTTCTGTTTATCATATTTTATTATTTTCTGAGAGAGAGAAGAAAACAGTAGCAATAACTTGAATCTACAAGGTAAATGAGTGTTGTAGATTATGCAAATGGCTGTTGCCTCTTCAATTTATGAGCCCACCATGGGAAAAACAGCCTGCTAACTTGCTTTTCCAGGGATTGATAAGAATAACTCACCCTTACTCTTTTGAAATCAGTGTTTGTTACTTAACAGCATCCTCTAATGTGAATTTGAAAGGTGTAGATGAAAAACCTCAAGATGGCCTAATTTTTAAAGCCAAGTAGTAATAAAAATGACACAGGAACAACTTGCTTTCTTTCTATCTGTTTGCAATATCTAGTTTCCTAGACTTCGCCAGGTCAGATGGAGGGAAAACATGAAGAAGAAGAAAGAGAAAGGGAGAAAAAGGCAGAAAAAAAGAAGCAAGAGAGAAAATGAAAGGGAAAACTGGTCATGTAAAGCTGAGAGGAAAGACTGAGCTGTAGAAACTGGTCACATAAATAGTCATGAAATGAAAAGTTTCAGATTTGTATTGAAGTTTAAAAAAAAAAAAAACTACTTAGAGAAAGGCCAACAGGCCAGACTAAATAATCCTCGACTTACCGTCCAATTCTGAATCCCATATTAGCTGCAGAGATTTTAATGTAAATATGCCATTACACTGTCATTACAGTGATCAGGCTTCATGGCTCACAGGTCACATCTCAGCCACTGTTAATTTTGCAGGCAAAAGCTTTTTTTCTCTTGAAATGTTAATAACTTTCTATTAGTTAATGTAGCGTGACTAAAATTCAGATTAGATATAATTCATTTTAATATCTGTGACTGGCTATCCTGATCATTTAGCAATGGTTTCCAGCTGAATACAAGATGCTAAATTGGACTCATTTGCATAGCCCTGTTAAAGCAATGCCATTCTAGAAATGTAGGCATCTTCAAATTAATTTAAAAGATTTTTTTTTTTCCTCCAGGTTTTGCTAGTAGGATAAAAATCTTTGGTTGGCAACTAATTGAAGTTACTATGAGCTAAATATACATTCTTTTCTCTGCCCATCCACCCATCTACCAAAGAAAAGAGAAATCAAAACACTAGTCAGGAGTATTAATTGGTGACTGCCTGAGAACACAGGGAGGGCTCAATTTAGTACCTTCAATGTTGTTACACAAACCTGAACTGTTGACAAGGTCTCTAACAGCCAGACCTTAAAGAACATTTAGTTCCACTTTTGCAAACGTGTTTTTAACTCTCTGTAGTAATTAGATTCAGTGTATTACTGTCCATCCAGTGTATGGAGTCTAG